>NC_136889.1:416748-419248 GCF_949152265.1 Phoxinus phoxinus
GTATTCTGATGTTGATCGTGTGTGTGTGTGTTCTAATGTTGATCATGTGTGTGTGTGTTCTGATGTTGATCATGTGTGTGTGTGTGTGTTCTGATGTTGATCATGTGTGTGTGTGTGTGTTCTGATGTTGATCATGTGTGTGTGTGTTCTGATGTTGATCGTGTGTGTGTGTGTGTGTGTTCTGATGTTGATCATGTGTGTGTGTGTGTGTGTGTGTGTTCTGATGTTGATCATGTGTGCGTGTGTGTGTTCTGATGTTGATCATGTGTGTGTGTGTTCTGATGTTGATCGTGTGTGTGTGTGTTCTGATGTTGATCGTGTGTGTGTGTGTGTGTGTGTGTGTTCTGATGTTGATCATGTGTGTGTGTGTGTGTGTGTGTGTGTGTTCTGATGTTGATCGTGTGTGTGTGTGTTCTGATGTTGATCGTGTGTGTGTGTGTGTGTGTGTGTGTGTTCTGATGTTGATCATGTGTGTGTGTGTTCTGATGTTGATCGTGTGTGTGTGTGTGTGTTCTGATGTTGATCATGTGTGTGTGTGTGTGTGTGTGTGTTCTGATGTTGATCATGTGTGCGTGTGTGTGTTCTGATGTTGATCATGTGTGTGTGTGTTCTGATGTTGATCGTGTGTGTGTGTGTTCTGATGTTGATCGTGTGTGTGTGTGTGTTCTGATGTTGATCATGTGTGTGTGTGTTCTGATGTTGATCATGTGTGTGTGTGTGTTCTGATGTTGATCGTGTGTGTGTGTGTTCTGATGTTGATCATGTGTGCGTGTGTGTGTTCTGATGTTGATCATGTGTGTGTGTGTTCTGATGTTGATCGTGTGTGTGTGTGTTCTGATGTTGATCGTGTGTGTGTGTGTTCTGATGTTGATCGTGTGTGTGTGTGTGTGTTCTGATGTTGATCATGTGTGTGTGTGTGTTCTGATGTTGATCGTGTGTGTGTGTGTGTTCTGATGTTGATCATGTGTGTGTGTGTGTTCTGATGTTGATCATGTGTGTGTGTGTTCTGATGTTGATCATGTGTGTGTGTGTGTTCTGATGTTGATCATGTGTGTGTGTGTGTTCTGATGTTGATCATGTGTGCGTGTGTGTGTTCTGATGTTGATCATGTGTGTGTGTGTTCTGATGTTGATCGTGTGTGTGTGTGTTCTGATGTTGATCGTGTGTGTGTGTGTTCTGATGTTGATCATGTGTGTGTGTGTTCTGATGTTGATCATGTGTGTGTGTGTTCTGATGTTGATCATGTGTGTGTGTGTTCTGATGTTGATCGTGTGTGTGTGTGTTCTGATGTTGATCATGTGTGTGTGTGTGTGTTCTGATGTTGATCATGTGTGTGTGTGTTCTGATGTTGATCATGTGTGTGTGTGTTCTGATGTTGATCATGTGTGTGTGTGTGTGTGTGTGTGTGTTCTGATGTTGATCGTGTGTGTGTGTGTGTTCTGATGTTGATCATGTGTGTGTGTGTGTGTGTGTGTTCTGATGTTGATCGTGTGTGTGTGTGTGTTCTGATGTTGATCATGTGTGTGTGTGTGTGTGTGTGTTCTGATGTTGATCGTGTGTGTGTGTGTGTTCTGATGTTGATCGTGTGTGTGTGTGTGTTCTGATGTTGATCGTGTGTGTGTGTGTGTGTGTGTGTGTGTTCTGATGTTGATCATGTGTGTGTGTGTGTGTGTGTGTTCTGATGTTGATCGTGTGTGTGTGTGTGTTCTGATGTTGATCGTGTGTGTGTGTGTGTGTTCTGATGTTGATCGTGTGTGTGTGTGTGTGTGTGTGTGTGTGTTCTGATGTTGATCATGTGTGTGTGTGTGTGTGTTCTGATGTTGATCGTGTGTGTGTGTGTGTTCTGATGTTGATCGTGTGTGTGTGTGTGTTCTGATGTTGATCGTGTGTGTGTGTGTGTTCTGATGTTGATCATGTGTGTGTGTGTGTGTGTGTGTGTGTTCTGATGTTGATCGTGTGTGTGTGTGTGTTCTGATGTTGATCATGTGTGTGTGTGTGTGTTCTGATGTTGATCATGTGTGTGTGTGTGTGTTCTGATGTTGATCGTGTGTGTGTGTGTGTTCTGATGTTGATCGTGTGTGTGTGTGTGTTCTGATGTTGATCATGTGTGTGTGTGTGTGTGTGTTCTGATGTTGATCGTGTGTGTGTGTGTGTGTGTGTGTCAGGGCCTGGACCCGGTCCACCAGTCGCGTGTGTCGGAGCTGCTGAAGGAGGGCGAGCGCCGCAGGGAGTGTGTGTCCAGTGTGAAGTACGAGAGCGGCTCCGAGGCGGGCGATGAAGTGAGTATGGCAGTGGAGTGGAGCGGGGTGAGTACACATCCACCAACCAATCACAGCGCAGCGCTCGGCAGGGGCGATGACATCAGCAGAACTCGGCTTCCTCCTCTCTCTCACAAACATCCGTACATCAGGAGCACTTCCTGGAGCAGCGCGCGGGCTGAGCAGACGAAGACGAAGATGAAGATGAAGATGAGTGAGGTTTAGTTTCAACAAGAGCAGAT
>NC_136889.1:421748-422806 GCF_949152265.1 Phoxinus phoxinus
GTCTTCAGTGTCACATGATCCTCCAGAAATCAGTGTAATATGAGGATCTGGGGCCGTATTCACAAAGAATTTTAAGGCTAAAAGTATCTCCTAACAGGCGAATTTAGGAGCAACTCCTAAAAATAATGGGCGTGTCACTCCTAACTTTAGGACTCCTCATTTGTTTCACTAAGAGTAATTCACGAAGCATTTTAGCCCTAAAAGTAGCACCTAAGTCTGGGACAGCTTAAAAGAAGTCGAGAGGACTCCTAACTCACTAAGACCGATTCACAACGGGTCTTAACATCGCCGCGCGACACAGTGTGTTGGAGACAGCCAATGACACGGAGTTATTACAAAGAGATATTACACAATTGCTGGCAGATCCATCCACCAAACCATCAATGCACTCTGCAGACCCCATATTATTCCACAGTTCATAAGTTTTCCTGACATTCGCCAACTCCAAAGAAACAAAGCCAGCTTTATGGATATTGCCGGTGTGCCCGGAGTGGTCGCTGCTATAGACGGGACACACATTAAAATAATGCACCACGTCAGGATGAGGACGTGTTTGTGAATAGAAAGAAAACCCACTTCATCAATACCCAGATTGTGTTCGATGCAAACTTCACAATTCTCGATGTTGTATCCCAGTGCCGAATTTCCCTTTTATTTTATTTTTTATTTTTTCCAGCACCAACTGGGCCAGCAGCAGTGACTGATCCTGCGTCAGTCGGGCTTTCTTTTCCGTTTTGGCGAGTTCATAATCCACCGTCATTCAACTATTACATTAGCCTACTTAAATAGGAGCAATATTTCCTTGCTTTAAGTAGTCTGTTTAGGCTAATTTAACCAAGCAAGTGTTAATGCAAGTGTCGTTTTTCATTATTAGGCAAGTGGCGGTTTTCATTAGGGTATTAGGCTACCTTGATTTAATTTAATTTAATTCACAACTTTTCTCTCTCTCTCTCTCTCTCTCTCTCTCTCTCTCTCTCTCTCTCTCTCTCTCTCTCTCTCTCTCTCTCTCTCTCTCTCTCTCTCTCTCTCTCTCTCTCTCTCTCTCTCTCTCTCTCTCT
>NC_136889.1:435506-458006 GCF_949152265.1 Phoxinus phoxinus
TAACCGTCATTTCTGGGCACTTTGTGAACGCGTCTGACCTGCGCAGCTGCACCTGCGCGTCCCGGAAAACATGGACGGATCACCGGGGACCGACACCGAGAGGAGCTCCAGAACAACAACACGCCGGACACGGAGACCCGACGGGAGTCTGCGAGCCTTCTTCATCATGTGTTTCAAAGGTAACATCTTTTCACCTGGACACACACACACACACACACACACACACACACACACACACACACACACACACACTAGTTACCTGAGTCGGTCTGGATCATATGGAAGCCCATTTCCGCCACATGAGGAAAAAAATCATGTTTTGATGTTAAATCATAATTATGAAATTAATTATAAGTCGAAATGATGACATACTAATGACTTAATATGTCATTGTTCTGACTTGGTATGTCATAATTAAGATGATATTATTTTAAAATGTAAAAACAAATTGGTTACACTTTTTCAAGTTGACATTGTTACAGTGTAATTACATAAACAAGTGCAATAACTACATGTTTACTCCAGTTAGTTAGGGTTAAGGGTTAAGACTTGGTTTAGGGTTAGTTACTTGTAATTATGCGTAATTTACTGTTATTGCTATACATGTAACGTGTAACTACGTCACCTTAAAATTGTTACCAAAAAAGTAAGCGATTTAAATGATTCGAAATGATGAGATAAAAAGGTGAAATTATGACTTTTAAAGTCTTAATTTCGACTTTAATGTCAATTTCAACTTAGTATGTAATAAATTTCAACTTTTTATCTCATAAATGACAGTGTATAATTTCGATTTTTTTAAATGATTTTCAAAAGCATGATTTTTTCCTTATGTGAAATGGGCTTCTATAATAATAACGCATTTCTGTGTTTTCTCGTATTTTTCATTTGAAGGTTTCAGGAAGAGTTGAGCTGTGATGTTGAGATCTGAATTCATCATTTATTGGCCGCAGATGATCAGTGTTTGTGGAAATGAGCTTCAGATCTCCTGAATACTGATAGACTGTTTGTAAATGAACAGTCCAGATCCTGTATAAAGCTTTAATATCGTTCAGATGTCAGTTTTCAGCTGTGATTGAGCTGTCAGTGAGGATATCACATCACATAATCATATCATAACATAACATAACAGTATATATCATATCACAACACAACATCACTTCCCATGACGGAGGAAAGGCTGCTTCTCTCACACTGGGTGAGATGGTTTAACTCTGCAAGAAAGGAGAAGTAAACCGAGACGCATCATCTCTTTCATAACTCCTGTTGTTGTTTTTGTTGTTTGTGTTCCGTCAGCATCATGAGCCGGTGAGCGGCTGTTACCAGTGCATGTTGTGTTCAGCTCTGCTCATGCTCATGTGTGGTGTGTGTTATTGTAGAGATATGAAGCCTTCCGCCTCCAGAAGAACCTTTCATTATATTGCTTTCAACGGTGACGGGCCTCCTTTAAAAGCATTAAGTTGTGTGTGTGTGTGTGTGTGTGTGTGTGTGTGTGAGAGAGAGAGAGTGAGAGTGTGTGTGTGTGTGTGTGTGAATGTGTTTGTGTGAGAGAGTGAGAGTGTGTGTGTGTTTGTGTGAGAGAGTGGGAGTGTGTGTGTGTGTGTGTGTGTGTGAGAGAGTGGGAGTGTGTGTGTGTTTGTGTGTGTGTGTGTGTGTGAGAGTGGGAGTGTGTGTGTGTGTGAGAGAGAGAGAGTGAGAGTGTGTGTGTGTGTGTGTGAATGTGTTTGTGTGAGAGAGTGAGAGTGTGTGTGTGTTTGTGTGAGAGAGTGGGAGTGTGTGTGTGTGTGTGTGTGTGTGTGTGTGTGTGTGAGAGAGTGGGAGTGTGTGTGTGTTTGTGTGTGTGTGTGTGTGAGAGTGGGAGTGTGTGTGTGTGTGTGTGAGAGAGTGGGAGTGTGTGTGTGTGTGTGTGTGTGAGAGAGTGGGAGTGTGTGTGTGTGTGTGTGTGTGTGTGTGTGTGTGTGTGAGAGAGTGGGAGTGTGTGTGTGTTTGTGTGAGAGAGTGGGAGTGTGTGTGTGTGTGTGTGAGAGAGTGGGAGTGTGTGTGTGAATGTGTTTTTCATGCATGATCAGATTCCTCTCTCTCCGAGTTTTTGAGTTGCTGAACTCCAGTTTTATATTTCAGGGATTTTCTAACTGTGTTCCAGGGACGTCTGTGGAAAAGATTAGGGGGGAAAACAGAGAGATTAAATAGATTTAAATAATAACAGTACAGTGCTATAATAGTGAATTGATTTTTTTTAAAATAGAAATGAAATGTTTGACATGGGCTGCCCGCTAGCAGTCAGCTGAACGCTAGTCGACGAGAAGAGGCTCAGTCCAACACATTTTAATTAGTGGTTAGTTCCAGAAAACTCTAGAGGAAGTGTGGAAGTCTCGGAGTCCGTGACGGTCAGATCATTAAACGATGGTCCATGTGTCAGACTGGATATCCAGATGCCAAAAGCGAAAAGTAATACCTCATAAAGAGTCTACTTTTATTTGTGTACACTCACAACAACACAACTTGTGCTTTGGTAAAGGAAACAAACCGGATGCGCTGTCTCTGCGCCTCGGCCTCTGTGAAGCGCGTCACTAAAATTAATGGAAAATCATACTTTATACTTCCCTGACAGGCATGTTCTATATGTCTATAGAAAGCTTGACATGTCTACTTTAAAATGAACCAATTCAAATTTGAAAACAAATATTCTCAGATTATGTATCCGACTAAACGTGCATTTCTGTGGATAGAGTCGACTAATACTGCGGAGAATCGGCGTCTCCACGGCCGACACCGACTCAGAAAACATGAATCTGCCAATCAATTATTAACATGTCCTGTACGTCTCCTTGCTGTTCACAATCATCACTTTTCCTGTCAAGTCTTATGCTTGAGTGCTAATTCATATTTTAAAGGCTCAATATTATGGTTCTCTAATGTAGAGCAATGTCAGCACTGTATATTACATATTTAATGAAGATATTACATATATACCCCCCTCCCCCACTGTATATTTAATACAATTAATGTGAATGTGCAATTAGTCGACTATTCGCTTAAATGAATGACTACCGTAAATGAAGGTAGTTCATTTAGGTAGAAGGTACTTCGCTTAAATGAAGTCGACTAGAAAAATCTTTATTGGAGGAACCCCTACATTAACACATAACATTATTTTTCACTAACAATCGTGTCTTTATACATTAATATATTCCTGCCTTTTGAATTTTAGGATGGCTTTGCCTGTTTTATTGCCTTAACTCTGTCGTGTGTTAATATTCTAAACATATACACCGGTTGGTTTTAACATGAGATGATTGGTATTTCCCAGACGACCTGAACGCTGGATTCTCCTGTTATCTGGGAAATATGAGCAACATTCAAATATTTCCTCTCAGACTTCAGATCTGGTTTCCATGTGTGAGTTCACATCTATACGCCTCCTCCTCACAGGACACGAGCAGCCTGACGCCTTCATCATTTACATAAGCGTATGTGTGTGAGAGAGAGATTTTCATCAGGCAGCTGAGATATTAAACGCCACAATTAAGAGTCCACAATGAGACAATGCAGTTCAACCTTGGATTGGAAAACAGCCTGAGTAGAGGAAGAGAGCGTGAGTGAGGGATCGTGGAGTGATCCGCTCAAGCACTCCTTCGGGACAATCATGTGTGACTCCTGGCTTTAGCTTTTCAGACTAAATATTATACACTTAAGATCAGGGTCCGAAATTAACTTTTTGGCTCACCCGCCACGGGGATCGGTAGATGAAAAAATCCACCAGCCAAGCATATTTTTTACCGGCCAAAATAATAAACAGGCTTTTTGTGTCACATATACATTAATTTCAGAACATTTAATTGAGATAATAAGGTATTATGTTGAATACAAACATAAAAAATTGTCCAGAGCAAAATTTTAAATGTATAATAACAAAAAATCAATATATTAACAGAGCCCGTCTACGGAGAGCCTGTTCACTCCCTATTAAGTCCTATTGTACCGAATTTTGGTTGTAGTTCCACCAGAGTTCCACTGGGGGCGATCACCCCCGAGTGCAAAATGAATGGGAGTCTATGGGGCTAGACGGCTAAATTTGTCCCTTTCAGCCGATTGCCGTTGAGAAATCTCAGATTTGATTGTAGGTTTGGCAAGTTCAACATGGGTTATAGGTCGAAAATTGAATGAACGAGTACTTATGTCCTTTCGATTTCTTACAGGTTGAGTTGTTGTTGCCCATAACACGCTAGCATTCTGCTAATGAACGCTGATTGGTCAGTGAAGGACTGGTTACGACCAGAGATACCGCTTGATGGCATCGTGGTATCTGAAGCGGGAACAGAATGTATTCTATTATTCACGTGTGTTTACCTGTGTCAGCTGTGCTGGCGATGCCTCGAGAGAAAAGAAAGTGCAGAGCGCGAAAGCACCACAGTGACTAAAGGATTGCCGTAAAGCAGTATCTCTGGTCGTACGATGTGTATGACGTCATTGACATTTTGAAAGACTTTTTAAAGCAAATAAGTGACTCTAAAAAATCTAATACCCAGCAATGTGCAATTTCTTTGCATCTCCTTTCGAATACAACATTCAAATTACTAGACAAAAAATTATATCTTGAGAAAAGTGGATTTTGAGGGGTATAGCTCCATAGACCTCCATTCATTCTGCACTCGTCCTGTGAGCGCCCTCATATGGAATCAGAGTGGAACTGCAACCAGTCAGAAGCCGGAAGTGTAGCGAGAGTGAACCTTCTCCCCTTATTAGACATTCTCTGATATTAATTTAAACAGTAACACTAAGCTAATATTACAGAGCCATAGGAAAGCATGGAGCGCTTAATGTCAGATCAGCAGGCCTGTTATTTACTGTATTACACACTTATTTTGAGGTAAACCAAAAGCTGAACAAAATCTGAGAAATAACCAATACTGGCCCACATCTGCTAAATAGTCTTTAAAAACGACCTACAAAAACACTAGTCTAGACTCTAGCTACAGGGGAAACATGTTCACTTAAGGCGGGCGTACGCGGTGAGATGTCTGCTGTTACGAGCTCGCGGATGATCGCTTCATTCGGGAGAAATCGAGTGGAAATTGGTGATGCTCGCGGCTGTGAGAGGAATTACATTGAATGCTCGAAAAACATTGAATTATAGAAGTCGATAATTTATTATGTGAATGCTAGGTCAAAGAGATGTGTCTTTAAAGGGGCTATGTGGAGTTTTCAGCGGCATCTAGCGGTGATGTTTCAGATTGCAACCAATACGTTTACAAGCGAGTGCTAGTACGCATGCTTTCTTTGTTTTTTATTATTATGTGGAGTTTGTGTTGGAGTCTGTGTTGTGCTGGTCGTTTCTTAGTATTAGCAGACTCCATGTCATACAGTTGCAGTGTCGCCGCTGTTGAGTGCAGTCAGTAGACGAGGCGAGAGGCGAGACGCTCGGGAGCGCGCATGCAGGGCTCAGTCACGGCACTGGATTTTGCGGCAAATCCGACCCGGAGCTTCACATAGAAATAGGAATACTTGCTTTCAGAGGTAATAGCAAAACCCGCCAAGTGGATCATTTTATTGTGAGGTTACAACCCCTTCACACACAGGCAATAAAAAATGGATTCATTTTTGTAGGCTCCACATTAATCTAGCTGTGAACTGACAGAGTGTGTCTGCTTCCCGGACAATGTTAGGAAGACTGTTCCAGAGTTTCGGTGCTAAATAGGAAAAGGATCTACCGCCAGCAGTCGATTCTGATATTCTAGGTATTATTAACTGGCCGGAGTTGTGAGATGGCAGTAGACGTGAAGGACTATAATGCGTTAAGAGCTCGCTCAAGTACTGCGGAGATAAACCATTTAGTGCTTTGTAAGTAATCAGCAATATTTTAAAATTTATACGATGTTTAATAGGCAGCCAATGCAGTGTTGACAGAACGGGGCTAATATGGTCATACTTCCTGGTTCTGGTAAGAACTCGAGCGGCTGCGTTTTGAACCAGCTGTAGTTTGTTTGTTAAGCGTGCAGGGCAACCACCCAGTAGAGCATTACAATAATCTAGCCTTGAGCTCATGAGCTCAGTGGCTCCAGTGACAGTAGGGGCGGGGTCAGGAGCTCAGTGGCTCCAGTGACAGTAGGGGCGGGGTCAGTAGCTCAGTGGCTCCAGTGACAGTAGGGGCGGGGTCATGAGCTCAGTAGCTCCAGTGACAGTAGGGGCGGGGTCAGGAGCTCAGTGGCTCCAGTGACAGTAGGGGCGGGGTCATGAGCTCAGTGGCTCCAGTGACAGTAGGGGCGGGGTCAGGAGCTCAGTGGCTCCAGTGACAGTAGGGGCGGGGTCAGTAGCTCAGTGGCTCCAGTGACAGTAGGGGCGGGGTCAGTAGCTCAGTGGCTCCAGTGACAGTAGGGGCGGGGTCATGAGCTCAGTGGCTCCAGTGACAGTAGGGGCGGGGTCAGGAGCTCAGTGGCTCCAGTGACAGTAGGGGCGGGGTCAGGAGCTCAGTGGCTCCAGTGACAGTAGGGGCGGGGTCAGGAGCTCAGTGGCTCCAGTGACAGTAGGGGCGGGGTCATGAGCTCAGTAGCTCCAGTGACAGTAGGGGCGGGGTCAGGAGCTCAGTGGCTCCAGTGACAGTAGGGGCGGGGTCAGGAGCTCAGTGGCTCCAGTGACAGTAGGGGCGGGGTCAGGAGCTCAGTGGCTCCAGTGACAGTAGGGGCGGGGTCAGGAGCTCAGTGGCTCCAGTGACAGTAGGGGCGGGGTCATGAGCTCAGTAGCTCCAGTGACAGTAGGGGCGGGGTCAGGAGCTCAGTGGCTCCAGTGACAGTAGGGGCGGGGTCAGGAGCTCAGTGGCTCCAGTGACAGTAGGGGCGGGGTCAGGAGCTCAGTGGCTCCAGTGACAGTAGGGGCGGGGTCAGGAGCTCAGTGGCTCCAGTGACAGTAGGGGCGGGGTCAGGAGCTCAGTGGCTCCAGTGACAGTAGGGGCGGGGTCAGGAGCTCAGTGGCTCCAGTGACAGTAGGGGCGGGGTCAGGAGCTCAGTGGCTCCAGTGACAGTAGGGGCGGGGTCAGTAGCTCAGTGGCTCCAGTGACAGTAGGGGCGGGGTCAGGAGCTCAGTGGCTCCAGTGACAGTAGGGGCGGGGTCAGGAGCTCAGTGGCTCCAGTGACAGTAGGGGCGGGGTCAGGAGCTCAGTGGCTCCAGTGACAGTAGGGGCGGGGTCAGTAGCTCAGTGGCTCCAGTGACAGTAGGGGCGGGGTCAGGAGCTCAGTGGCTCCAGTGACAGTAGGGGCGGGGTCAGTAGCTCAGTGGCTCCAGTGACAGTAGGGGCGGGGTCAGGAGCTCAGTGGCTCCAGTGACAGTAGGGGCGGGGTCAGTAGCTCAGTGGCTCCAGTGACAGTAGGGGCGGGGTCAGGAGCTCAGTGGCTCCAGTGACAGTAGGGGCGGGGTCAGTAGCTCAGTGGCTCCAGTGACAGTAGGGGCGGGGTCAGTAGCTCAGTGGCTCCAGTGACAGTAGGGGCGGGGTCAGTAGCTCAGTGGCTCCAGTGACAGTAGGGGCGGGGTCAGTAGCTCAGTGGCTCCAGTGACAGTAGGGGCGGGGTCAGTAGCTCAGTGGCTCCAGTGACAGTAGGGGCGGGGTCAGTAGCTCAGTGGCTCCAGTGACAGTAGGGGTGGGGTCAGGAGCTCCTGTTTCCTGGTCCAGTGCGAGCCACTGTTTTAGTCCCGCACAAAAAATCCTTAACAAAACAACGGTGATAAAATGTTTAACGGTCTAACTCCACAATTCAGTATTTCACAGTTCACAGTCTTTGTAATGTGGTTTAGCAATACATTTCTAACATTTATAATGTGTTTAGAATTTTTTTCACGATTGCCTTTACAGGGACTTTAAGGTCCTTGCACACTGTCTGTGTAAGGAGTCTGCTGTGAGTCTGACATTTTCGTATGCGTCATTCGGCGGCTCTGAATTGTCCAAACACCTCTCAGAATGCTTGAGCTACGGGTGCGGAAAACGCAGAAAATTGAACCCGATCCGATATTTTTTTATGACGGACGAAAGTTTCGGAGGCAGTGTGTAAATGTGATTGACTCAATGTGAGGAGTATTTATTTTTGAACGTGCGATTAAACCTTGTGATTAAAATGTTTTGCCTTTTTAAAATTCTATACATCTTTTCTAAAACATTTTCACATATCCTTAAAATGCTTCGCTGATACTACACTCCAATTCTCACGCCAGTAAAGCTGAACTGATTTTAATTGAAATTAATTGAAAAAAAAAAAAACTCCAGATAAACAAACTAGTGAGTGTAATGGACTAACTGTTGTCAGAGGTCATGTGATCTCATAATCATGTCACATAATCATTCACTCCATCCCCCGCTTCTGTCACCATCCGTGTGTGTGTGTGTGTGTGTTTATGTTGTAACCCATATTTCATATCTGCGCTACAGCTGCCCCCCCACACACTCTTCTCACGCAATGGCTCTCAATCCCAACAACACACACTCTCGCTGATTCCAGCGCTCGCAAAACACGGATTATAGTCGGACAGCTTTATGATTCGGGGCAGATTTACACGACCTGTGACCCTGAGAGGGATGATCTCGCTCTGTGTCGGGTCTAAGTAGCGATGCTCCGCTATTCGTATCGGCCAATAAAAGCAATTAATTACCTTCACTATCGACCAATTCTTTAAAACAGCCAATGATCAGGGCCGATGATATCCTGTCACTCAGAAGCGGGCCGGAAACGTGTGTGTAGAAAATGTCTGGTGTTGAATGTATTTAAACTGTTTGGTTACTTTACTTACATTCTTCAAAATATCTTCTTTTGTGTTCAGCAGAAGACAGGAGTGTTGAGGGAGAGTAAATGATGACCTGTGCCTTTAATAACTGGTGATCTCAGTGAATTTGCCTCGACTTATCAAGATGTCACATGCATTCTTCTGTGAAACTGAGTAACTCAACATATGATTCTGTGTCTCCGGCTCTGAGCTCAGGCTGTTCTGTTGCCGTACTCCTGCTGTCAGACAGCGCTCGCGTGATAGAAGAGAGAGTAGTGTTGTGTAACGTGTCATCACTTTTTTTTCCAGACAGCGCTCGCTGGATAGAAGAGAGAGTAGTGTGTGTGTGACAGTGAGTGCAGTGAGGTTTCTTTCATTTCTCCATCTTTTAATTTTCACTTTTTGTGCATCATCTCGGTTACTGCTGATGCCACTGCTGGTGTAGGAGTGAGAGAGCCGTGTGTGTGTGTGTGTGTGTGTGTGTGTGTGTGTGTGTGTGTGTGTGTGTGTGTGATGGGTAGGGCCTATAAAAAAATAGGGAACATGTAAACACCGCTTCACCGAGCCACAGCGCCCCCTCATCAGGCAGCACATAAGAGAAAAAGAGAAAAGGCACGGACTTACTAATTACGAAACTTCGATGTGGTTGAACAGGTGAAACAGTCAAACATTAAACTTTAAAATTACTTCAAAAACGATGTACACTAATATCTCATAGGCTACGAGTTCTGAAGGAAGAGGACCGCGTCGAGAGTGGATGTTTCAGCGCGTCCTCTGACTGCGGTGTTGTGACTGATATAGCGCACGCGGGAGCTCATGCACAAAACAGTTCTGTAAAATGATATATGATCAAATAAAAATGATTCATATATAATTTTTCAGTACTGTTTTGCGCGTGTGCTCCCGCGTGCGCTATATCCAGGGCTCCAGACTAACTTTTTTCCCTAGGAGCACAGTGGCCCCTAACTGAACATTTTAGGAGCACAACCAGGAAATTTAGGAGCACACACCGTAAATCAGCATACTAACCAAATATTCACATTTCTACTAATTTCCAGTGTATTACTAATAAATACTTTGATAATAGATGCAGCAATTACAATGGCTTTGCGCTCTGATTTAACGTTACAGCCTCTTGTCTTCTAAAAGCAACCGGCAGTTGATTTATTAACACCGCATACTCTATGCTGGAGGATAAGATTGTTATTAAAAAGAGTATTGTGTTTAAACTGTGAAGTGTCTGCACTGTCGGCAAACTTCGTGTTCCCCGCAGTTATGGGGTAGCGACTGCAACATTCACAGTTCATGGAGTTCGTCTCCTTACAGCACTACCTCCACCAGCTGAATTCTCACCGCCAGTCTTACCGAAGATGGTGGTTCAGCCTTTTACACCACTAAAACCTCTCTCTCTGAATCATCATCCGACTGTGGCACTGCTCTAGGGCTGCAACGTTTCAAATAGCTCACGGACACGGTTCAGTTTGTATCACGGTTTTAGGTTCACGGTGTCGGTATGATTTCGGTGTTATGTTCAGGGGGAAAAAAGACTACTGTCAAAAAAATTAAGAAATAATCTACCCACAAGCAAAAGCACAAATAAATACATACAATAGAGAAAAGATAGCCTAGCCTACTAATAAAATAAAATATGCTTTTCAGGTCTAACATTAGTTTTCAGGTACAGAAATTGAATTAAATAATCAAATGTAAAATAACATTGCATATTTGACTGTATAAATTAAAGATGAATCCTTATTAAAGTTATAAAAGCTATTTAATTCAGAGCTGATTCAGTAGGCCTACACCGATGCTGTGAGTGTCTTTCTTCATACATGTTCACTTAAGGCATAACAGAGACTATGTCTGCTAGGATACTCATCAAGACGGACACGTTGACATACTTTTTGTGTGAATTTGTACATTCAAGAGCAAGACTTGAAAGATAATATTTGTGCGCTGTCCGAGATGAGTAACCTACGCATACACACAGACACGCGCGCGCACACACACACACTCCCACACACACACACACACACACACACACACACGCGCGCGCGCACAAATCTACACGCGAGTTCTCTTTCACGTCTTGCTCTTGAATGTTTGCATTGGCAACATAAATGAGTTTAGTTTAAACACCGATGGTAACGTCTGCAGTTCAGGTCTCGCCTGCGCTCGTGCGCGATCAACTCCCGGGTGATGACGGCGTAAATGACAGGTCATGTTCGAGCATTTGGCACTCACATTGAACAATGCACAAAGAGTAATCGTTTTCTTCACGTTTTTTTATTATTATCGCTGTTGTAATGTTTTATTTGAGAAGCCAGCAAGTGAATTTAACTGGCACAGTAGCCGCAGGTCGGAAGAACGAGTCAATAGTTCGCTTGCTCGTGGCTCAGACGCACATAGCAGGTTGTGATATTTGTCTCCGTCTCCTTCCTACAGACGTTTAAACGCGCGCTCGATTATCTCTAGGACCCTCCTCCTCCACACATTAGCCACTCACAGTGGCCATTCCCTATTCTTCTCGCACTGCCACACATTCCGGATTCATTGATAAGCCCCTTCCACGTTTAACGTGTAAAAAAAAAAAGAAAGAAAAAAAAGGGACAAATTTACTGGTCGCAAATGTGCGGCTGGATGTAAAATTCAGTCGCACACACTCAAATTTTGGTCAGTCTGGAGCCCTAATATCAGTCACAACACCGCAGTCAGAGGACGGTGGCGCACGTAGGCTTCTTTCTCTCGCGCGCGCTCATCTAATTACGATCACAAGCACACGGCACGCAAACTGTATATCTGTACAGCCTACAGTTTTCCTTACAAACCCGAACCGAGGCTATTCATTAAACATTAACCCGGACCCGAATCCAGAGAGTTTTTCAGGACCCGTCGGGCTCGGGTCGGGCAGCAGAACTCTACTTTACATAAATACTATTTTCTACTTAAAAAAATATAATTTCGTTATTTAAATAACCCGACTATGCTTCATCCGGGCTTTCCATCGTCCATCGGCACAGCCCTACAGGGGACAGAACACAGTATAAACCATTACATCTGTGGAGAGCCCACCATCAGATAGTGAACCTGTGTGTGTGTGTGTGTGTGTGTGTGTGTGTGTGTGTGTGTGTGTGTGTGTGTGTGTGTGTGTGTGTGTGTGTGTGTGTGTCCTCAATGACATCATTTAAAGGAATGTTTGGGGTTCATCATAACAAGCTCACAGTAATCAGGAAACACGGTTCTGAGAGTGCAGAATGAGGAAGTGCAGACACAGTAGCTCTCGCTGTCTGAACCCCTGCCTGACTCCCACAGGGGGGATGATGCCAACCGCAGTATTCAGGACAATTTACAACAACTAGATTTTACTGAAGAATTCCTTCCCTGTGTTCACTCCCACTGGTGTGATGATGGTGCTGATGTACAGTAGCTCAGGGTTTAATCACTCATCTCTGCCAAATAAACATGTTCCTGTCTGGGCCCGGAGTCAGCCGTTAGCAGCATCTTCCTGTGAGGTCGGTCTGATGTTAGCGGTTAACCTTTGACCTCAGGACTCTGATCCGTTCTGACGAGACGCTCAGGAAAGCGCTTGCGTGGAGTTTCTGACGCAGGAACTGAGATCAAGGTCTCGTGGATGGAGAATCCGTATAGAGCGGGAACGCTGGTTTCCTGTGTGGACAGGAAGTGATGTGGAGGAAGTCCTGCAGCTGTGGCCAGTTGTTTGTCTGTGTGGCAGATGGCCTCATAACTCATAACTCATAACTTACACTAGTTCAGCTACAGACTTCATCACAGTCAACAATGTGTCAGTGTGAGTTTGTGATTGGTGCGAATGAGATTCTTTATAAGTGTGTGTGTGTATGAATGCATGCATGTGTTAGTGAGAGTGTGTGTGTGTGTGTGTGTGTGTGTGTGTGTGTGTGTGTGTGTGTGTGTGTGTGTGTGTGTGTGTGTGTGTGTGTGTGTGTGTGTGTGTGTGTGTGTGTGTGACTGGGATATTGGTTCAGACCTGTCACTCTGTGTTCTCAGTTTTTAGGTTGGATTTAAAAAAATTGGATTCTGTGCATCTTTCCTTGTACAACTCCAACGCTTTCACTGTAAACACACACTGTTTATTTAGAGAAATTGAAACTGATGTATTTAAAAATGTACCAACTTGAATGTATTTTAGAATATTGGACATAAATGTGTTTGTTCTTCACTTCGGTCTCACCATGAAGACGGTCTTGTTGATGACATGGGCTTAAAAATAAATAAATAGGTTAACATTTAACTTTTTAATTAAAGAAATGTTCAATAGCTAGAAGTAACCCAGACTTTATTTGAGAAGTTAAATATTAGCAAGTGTCCGTCTGAGCACGAGGTATTTGAGCCCAGAATGCCCTGCAGTTTACATCGGCACTGCTCCTCCTGAACTGCAGTCGCACCGGTGTCACACCGCATCAATCATGAGCAACATTAATCATAAATGGCATTAATCATAAATGGCATTAATCATGAGCAAATGTCCCCTGTGGAAGAAGGTGTTCTCAGATTTTGCTGAACGCTGAAGAGTCGTAATGTGACAAAAACACAGATTTATGACACTAAACGTTTCTCATCTGAGCTTTACATGAGATATTTCTGAATAATCACGAAGCCTGTTCATATAAACATCTGATCAAAGAGCTTTAAACTATTCAGTAAAGTATTAAAAATCCTAACGGTAATGATTTACAGGTGCACATCATTATTGTGTTAATAATGTTGAAGAGAATAAGTTCCTCTTGCAGCTTCTCTTCTCTGATGATGTGGGCGGGGCTATAACCTGTCACTCACATGAGATCAGCCAATAGCTAACCACAACCATCCAATCAGTCCCCCACAGACACAGTCAAGCTCCGCCCACATGTGTTCATGAGATTGATCCATATAATGCAGAACTCAGTTTGATTAATGCAGAGTAACGCTGGGAATTCTCCGTTCACATCAGGGCCCTCATTTATAAATCTGTGCGTAGGATCGTTACTAAAAGTGTTCGTGCGCCCGAAAGCCAATAATGGCGTACGCAAAAAAATATTCAGACTTATAAAACCGTGCGTACGCCAGAACCTGCGCAGGATTCACTTTATAAATCCCACTCAGCGGAAGATTGTGAACATACGTCTCCTCCCCGAAATAACCATATATGAGCTTACAACGCCTAGTTTTACTATGTCCTCATCTGCATATCATTTGCATATGATTATTCATCCACGTGATAACATGTTTAACGGTACACGACATTAGGAAAATATGAAATACGGATGTGCTGTCACATTACATTAATAAAAATCATTTAGTAGCCTATCCTTGCCTTGTTTTGCAATAAATAAATCAAATAGTGTAAAATATATTTCAGAGAAAGTTTTTCTCAATCTTTTCCACTGGCCAAATAGTATTTTTAATTTATTTATATTTGTAATGGAAACATAGATAATGTTGTGCATTATGTTTGCACAATCTGCTATTATCATGATAAGCATTATCTCTGTAGTTAAAACATTAAAACACAGCATGCCAAAGGAAAAGTGTTCAAAAGCATTGCATCCACAACCAATATTTATAGGCTATCTTTTGAATAGGCCTAGGCTATATATATATATATATATATTATTATTATTATTTTTAGTAAATTTCATGTAGTTTAAGTGTTTGACTCCATTAATGAGATTAATCTAAATGTTTATATCAGAAATAAAGCATAGTTTAAATCATTATTTTATTTAAACTGTTATTGTGAATGTGAACATGCACTGTAGCCTATTTATGATTAGGACTCATAATGAAGATTTACAGTTTTACTTCATCTGCTGTTAGATATATGCGTCTGTTTCACTAACGGCCCAACGTGCTCGCTGGCGCGGACATTTAAGGTGTGGATATTTCCTTCAAGTGATAGGCTTGGTGAGTGAAATTATATTTGTAGCTATTATCTTTCTGTATATGTATAATTTTATTTCGATTTTCTGTCTAAAAGTGAGCAAAAAGACATTTAACTCCAGCTCACCATCGGTGTCGCCAAACTGCTCCGTCTCCAAAATGTGCGTACGCATGGGTCAGAGTTTGCGTGGAGGTGCGCATATTTTCACCACGTCAAGTTTTTCTTTATAAATCCCACCTTTTGCGCAGGAACTGGCGTACGCATGTTTTCAGCCCCGTTTTGTGCGTACGCAAGCTTTATAAATGAGGCCCCTGGTCTGTCACTGGGTAACTGGTCCTGTCAGACTGTGATGTCGAGAGCGCAGACATCCAGATTAACATCCAGTCCTGTCACGCACGTCACTTCTCCTGAACGCAGACTCATGTTCTGAACAGCAGGAGGGAGAACACACGACTGTGTGTGTGTGTGTGTTCGAGTGTGTGTGTGTGTGTGTGTGTTCGAGTGTGTGTGTTCGAGTGTGTGTGTGTGTGTGTGTGTGTTCGAGTGTGTGAGTGTGTGTGTGTGAATGTCCTGCTGTTTACAAGCCTGACTGATCCAGAATCACACACAGCCACATGTGACGATAATGCCATTATTATTTCCATAATGTTGTAAAATTCATCAATTATGAAAGAATTTTGAAACACATTAGATCTTAACTGATATTGTCAGTGCAGTCGATATCAATAATAATATTGAATATTAATTTTCTATTAAAGTCCTCATGAAAGTGAAGTTGTGCTGGTCTTCTCTCCTCTAGTGTGCCGTATATCGAGAAGCGCTTCCGGAACCAGAACACATGTGGGCGGGGCTTGACTGTGTCTGTGGGGAACTGATTGGATGGTTGTGGTTTGCTATTGGCTGATCTCATGTGAGTGACAGGTTGGACATTAAGACTCCGTGAATAGTTTTGTCCATGAATGTGCTGTAGTTCATAAACACACAGGAATCTTTACATCTGAAGTGTGTGTTTTTCTCTGCGCTGGAGCGTGTGTGTGTGTGTGTGTGGACACTGAACAGCTGAAACACACTCTTAATGACTGCTAAACAAACCTCTCGCTCACTGGACGCTCGAGTCTCTCTCTGTTTAACTTCTAATGACAGAGACGGACGCTTTCATTGGTTTAATTCATTCATAAACTCAAATAGGATACATTTATAGGATATAGGATATTGTTTGTTTTATTATATATAGATCATGACAAACGTGTAATAATGTGCACTGATGATGAATCGATCACAATAAGATCAGGAACATCAATTAGCCTAATGAATAAAGTCGATGGCTTTATAATGAAGATCCGTGATTTATGTTGCATATTGGGCCATATATCTATTGAAGCTTTAGAGTTTATATCTCACAATTCTGAGAAGAAAAGTCTGATATAAAGATATATTTTTAAAGAAAAAGTGAGATATATATATTACTTTTTCTTTTTCTTTTTCCATGGTGGAAACTAGAGATGCACCGATTACAATTTCCGGCCAGAGTTCGACCTCCCGGTTCCGATTATACCACTTTACAGCACACACAGATGTTTATGTGCTATATATATTTTTTTATAGAACATAATTTACCCAAACGTGAGGCTGATGTTGCGCGGTGCTAATCATGCGCGCCGAGTGCATTTGACCGGCATAAAATCGTCCGGCCGCCGCTCGTGCCGATCACGTGTAATTCGGCTAATTCCGGTCACCAGCCGACCAATCGGTGCATCTCTAGTGGAAACATGCTTCCATGTGCATCAGATGCCAAACCGGACACACTGCTCGCGCCGCAAGGCTTCACGGTTGCTCTAGTAAACCCTCGGCTGATGTGTGATGGCATGTTTTATGTATTTGGGTCAAGCTGTATTTCAGTCATAAACTCTGTCATGTTGAACAGAGAGCTCATGGGAGATTGATCCAGACACACAGGCTTCTCCTCTGGTCCGTGAACTGGCATGTGTGGTCCAGAGCGGGGATTGCGAGTGTGTTGGTGTGTGTTGCAGCGGACTGACCTCTGGCTGGGAGAACACGACTAATCCACTTTACACACGTGTAATCTCATTATCTGTGTAACGCGACACTGGAGCAACACTTCAGCTGTGTGTCTGAAGCACTCAGTGTTGGCCAATGGGTCACATGACATCATCCAGATGTATTGTGTGTTGCTTTATTATTTTAACACAGATTTACTCAGTCTATTTTATGTCACACGGGTCAGACGCTAGATCATGTCTTCAGTGGCTTGTGTGTGTTTGCTCTCGCTCTGCTTTAGTAAGTAGGGCTGCAATCTCCCAGTCGACTAGTCGATTTATAGCTCGATGCGTTCTGGCTCCACCAAAATTCCGATTTTTTGCCGTGTTAATGTCGTCAGGTGGAAAGCACTAATTGCTGATGGGGTGTTTTCAGAGCACCCCTGTGTCACAGGTAACAGCCTGTCTTCAGAACTCCCCCCTGTTTTCACTTCTTTTGGATTAGCCCGACCCACTGGAGCGCAAGTGACCCTTCGCAGGGAGCTTGATTGACAGGTGATCTGACCAATCATACTTCGCCATCCGCCATTTTGTCCGACACAGCAGTCAGGAGAGTTAGCAGATGAACATGGGAGGATGTGAGCTTGAGAAGCGGAGTGTACTGACGTCTTTCCGCGGTTAAAACAACATTCCTTCTGATGTTCATTCATGTTTATTTGAGGCTATAAATGAACTGAATGTGAAGATAATAAAGATATTGTTTGATAAGTGAGATCTCTGATTGCATTCCTGGAAAACCAAAAACAGTGGAACTAGGTTTTCCAGCATCTGTACGAACCCTGTTGTTGAAGCGAGACAGGATTATGTCTGACATGCGATCTGTAGTGTGTGTGTGTGTGTGTGTGTGTGTGTGTGCTCATATCTACAGTAGCTGAAGGGAAACATGCCACGGCGTGTCTCTGGAGGAGGAGAGGCCTGTCAGGAGCGCTTCAGTTTTACTTTGATAAAAAATAATCACGATAAATGTCAAATCTGTATTTCTTTCAAGTTTTAAGGCAGATTTTTGCTCCTAAGTTAAAGTTGTAGAAGCCAGACCGTTAATTGTGCATGTAACTCATGTTTATTGTCAGAAAATGACAAACACTTTGAACTTTTACAAGAAACACTACATCTAACAGGTTTATGTCCCGTTGATGACGCGCATCTCCAGCTGCAGGATTAATAGCATTACATGTTATTTCTCTGAGAAATGCACGTTTGACAGTTGCTTGAGTTGGGATACAGATATACATATATATATATAATTAATTACCAAAAAAAAAGAAAAAAAGAACAACCTCATTTTTATATGGTAAAATTTAAATATTCTGACTTTGTGAGTTTTATTAAAATTAACTATTGGTCTTTCATAGTATCATATATTTAGACCATGATAACCACCATTCAGCACCTTAATATAACGGTCAAATGTAACTATTATTTGTATAAAAACAGTAGCCTAAACCATTTATTATCTAGTAATCACAAAATACTGTAATTATATTCCATTACTGCTTTAATACATGTCTACATTAATAAAATCCCCACATTTCTGCCACATTAGTGTTACTACAGTACATCATGTAAAGGATGGAGATTCGAGATTGGAGTATTTTCGTTCCGCTTTTACCGCATAAACATTAAATCGAACTCTTGTTATTGTTTCATTGAGGAAAATTATATTGCGATAATTATTGTTATCGTTTTATCGCCCCGCTCTAGTTTTGCTAGTTAGAGTCAAATCTGTGTTATTAGGTGTGTTTATATTTCTGCCAATCGGAGAGAATCTAATCTCATTTCAGATTCTAAAAGTTATTTATACGAACCCTAAATGTTGCAATCCAGTTCACATATTAATCTGTGTGTGTATTACAATCCAGTTCACATATTAATCTGTGTGTGTATTAAAATCCAGTTCACATATTAATCTGTGTGTGTATTACAAGTATTTTGAACAAAACTTCAGTTTGTCTGTTGAAAAACAAGCTAGTCACTTAAGCTACAGCAAGTTTAATTGTAATTTTAGCCCGATGGCTAATCTAAAGGAGCTGTGTATGTCACGGAGAGTCTCATCCACTGACTCCTTCATAAACATGCACATCACTGATAGGTACATTTGAGAATATGTTATTTGAATGATTGTTTTCATATTGATGAGATATTTCAGGTTCTGGCTGCTGTAAATCTTCTCCCGTCTCTTCATGTCTTCAGTTCCTGAGTTTACCATGGAACAGATCCAGTAAAACATGACATTACTGGGATCATTATTGATCTTCTCAGAAGCTTGAGCTAACGTGAGCATGTTGCTCCAGTGACAGATCCAGACAGAAAACGACTGCGCCAGGACACTGTGAACTCTGTGTGCGTGACGGTGTGTGTTCTGCATGTGGGTCAGTCGTACACACAGATTCCGGAGGTGTGTGTTCAGGCGACCCATCTTCCCCTTCGAGACGTCAGGCGTCCGCTTGTGTTCTGAAGCACAGAGAGCTCTGCCTCCACATTCGATATGTTTGTCTTTCAGACTCACAGTTCTCTCACACACACACACACACACACACACCGAGGCTGTGATTGACAGACTAATAAACCGTTAAGAGGACGTTTTGTCAAGCGTCCAGTGCGACTTAATCCCGTGAATGAAGTCTTTCTCTGCTGGGATTAGAGAGGAGGTGTGGGAACGCTTCGGTTTAACCCCTTCCTGACTCACGTTCCCATGCGCTGCAGCGATGATGTGTCCTGTGAGGATGATTACTCATGGATCACGGTGATCATGTGCTCCTCTAATGAGCTCGTCAGTCGGGTCTCGTTAGGCAGGATCAACCTGTCCATCACCCCCAGATCTCCACTTACTCCTTCTCCCCTGGGCTTCACAACATTAAAGGGAGAGTTCACTTTGAAATTAAATGTTGGTGTGTTTTATCTTACCTGAAGTGCATCCAAGATGTCGGTGTCTTTGTCTCCGCAGTAGTTTCAATTTTTATATTTTTAGGTCAAGCCGTTCTTATCTGTCAGTCATATAATGCAGGTCTATAGGCACTGTCTCCAAGAGCATGCAGAGAAAAGTCCACATTACACAATTCCCCATCGTAAGTGCACACTGATGGCCTAAGCTCGCGCGAACTCATCCGGGAGTGTTGAGTTTTCACTTATTATATATAGTATAATGTGTGTAAGTGCAGTTTGATGATGAACACTGATAGCGAGCGAGACCAGTGCGGCGTCTGTGTTTTATTGTGTTCATCTGTTAAGTGTGTGTCCTCTGAAAGCAGACAAGTGGAGCGTGACCGTGGAGAGATGTGTGTGTGTGTGTGTTCCTGTCAGGTCAGATATGTGTCCGCTCTCTGGATGTGAAGGAACACAAAACGCGCAGTGTCTGAAACGCCGTCTCTCGCTGGCTAGTCAAGCTCCAGTTAGCACTAATGTTTAAGAAGGCTGGCCTGTCCTGTGTGTCCAGCAGGAACGTGTGTGTGTGTGTGTGTGTGTGTGTGTGTGTGTGTGTGTGTGTGTGTGTGTGTGTGACAGCTTTGTCACAGCAGAAACAATGTAAGATTTGTTAAGATTGTAGTTAAGCTGTTAAGTAGGGCATATTGTGACGTTTACTAGCACGACCCCACCGCTGTGACCGCCGCTTATACTGGGAGATTCTGCTAACGGAAATGTGTTCTAACAGTGTTTGCTAACCTCATCAAGTTATGAAAACATGATTTATCAATGTTCTTTGAATGTTTATAACATCCAGTTTTTGAACCTTCAAACATTATAGAAACGTTACTTTGGATGTTCTCTGAAAGTCTAGTAACACTGTATGTGAGTGTCCTTGTTACGTGTGTTACATGTACTTACCGTAGTAATAACAGTAAATGATGCATTACACACAACTGACCCTCAGCCAAACCCTAACCCTGCAGTGAGAACATGTAGTTTAATTTCATCCGTACAGTAATCAAAGACTCAACACACAGGAGTATTATTATGAATATGATTGGCTATTTCTCTAATGGAAGATTGTGGTCAACCGATAAACACATCAGCTTTATTTCTACAGCGCTTTACACGACACACAGTGAGTCAGCTTCACAGTAATAATCAGCAGAATTACATGTTAATGTTGCAAAATTCATCAATTATGAAACAAATTCAGTCCAGCTGTACAGAAGACAGTTATTGTTCAGATCAACGGCGCTTTAATCTGAGTGTAGATCAGGAACAGGGTTAAAGGTGTTTGCTGTTATAAATTAAATAAACTGTTATATTTAACGTTGTAAGAAATACTACCGAAATCGAATCAAATGTAAAATTAAAACACTGTATAGTCGTCACTGAATGCTGTAAATATTGATTCACATTAAAGATTTATTTATTTATTAACATTAATGAAACGGATGGCAACAGTTTATGAGGCTGCTGTCCCTTTAATAATGAATGCACGGATATAGTATATATTATGATTTTTTTACGGCCAGACAAATACTTTGGTGAGGTAAATTTGTAAAGAAAGACTATAATTGCTGCGATTATTTATCACAACTTAAAATCCAACATTGTTTCAACTTTAAAAAGTAAGTGTTCATGCTTGACTTAAAATATTAAGTTTAGTTAACTTTAGTTTAGTTTAGTTAAGTTGGATATTTAAGTTATCTCAACAAATTTTAAGTTATAACAGAGATTCAGGGTTTAGAAGTTTACACGGAGTTGATCATGTGTTTCAGAAACAATCCACCGCTTGCACCAGATCCTGTTCAGAGTGTGTGTTCTCCAGCAAACACTGTTCTCTGTAGAACGGTGTCGTGTTAGCGGCCGCTAAGTTAATAACTAATGATCTTTACAGCGGAAGTGAATCAATCACAACTAACTTCATCTGGACAGTAACTTTACTCTCGAGCTGCTGTAAAGCTGAATACTCTCTGTGGTCCGTCACTGAGATCCGGGATTCCTCCGCTCGTTAGGCTTCGAGATGCTAATTCTCCATGACTAATCCTCTCTGTGTGTGTGTGTCAGGAGCCGTCTCTGCACAGCGGTGTGTGTGTGTGTGTGTGGCTCTATTAGCCCTGGGTTTAGCCCTAAAAAGTCTTTTTTGTGACATTTATAATAAAGCTGATAAATAATGCATTATTTCCTTCGTCTGAGACTCTTCAGAGACACACGGTTCAACATGAGGGTTATGAATTGCTTGAAATATGATTGAAATCACTTAAAAAAAGAAAATGACAGATCAGTGCAACACAAGTCTGTCACATCGGCTACATAACACTATCCTGAGAACATTATAATTGTGTGTTTGGGACATGGCTTTTAATGGTTAACTTGCTTTTGTAATCAGGCTCTCAAATTAGATAAAAACTTTGAGTTAGATTTATCGGCCTATAATATCGGTTATCGGCTTTCAAATATAAAGAAGTATCGGCATCGACCTAAATGTTCATATCGGTGCATCCCTAAATGTAGTTATTTTGTGTTATTTTAATACCGGAATTTTAGGAACGCGTGTCTCCGGGCGCCGGCTGCTGGAGTGCACATGTCAGAGAGATTAAAGCACTGGCTGGTGAAGTTGTTACTGAGGGGAAAGTGAGAGCATTACTGTGACACTGCTCTCGGCTTCCTCCTGACCCAGTTCCTCCTCCCGCTGGGACACCGCTGCACATCTGCAGTTCACCACGATCAGACGCTAATGGGAGCCGGGACTAACATCTAAATATTAGACGACTTCCCATTACAGCGCTTCATAAGTTCAGTGATCAGCCAGTCTTCACGAGCACAGGCTGTCTGGTCCACTAAAGCCCGGTGTGGACGGGATCAGCTCTGCAAGGGTGGGTGGAGTAA
>NC_136889.1:463006-478006 GCF_949152265.1 Phoxinus phoxinus
GTGTGTGTGTGTGTGTGTGTGTGTGTGTGTAAGCGGCCGCTGGGGCTGATGGGAAGGAATGTGATGAACTTCCTGTCAGACGGAGTGACACACTGAACTCTGACGGACCGCAGACACACACACACACACACACACTCCAGAGACTCGGTCATCAGCGCTGGGCTGCAGTGTGTGTGTGTGTGGCCTGTTTTGTGAAGGTTCATTATGCATTCACAGGAAGTGAAAGGTGATTGAACAGGAGCTGCTGCTAATTAACTGTCATGAACAACAGCCCGTCTCTCGCCCCGTCTGTCTCTCTCTCTCCTGAATGAGTGTGTGTGCAGCAGCTTCTCTCATTATTGAGTGTGTGAGTGAGATTGTCCCACTTTTGTGTGTGTGCGTGCGTGCGTGCGTGTGTGTGTGTGTGTGCTAAAAATACACTTCATTTATTAATTAAATTATTCTTTTAATTCAGCTTTTTTCATTTACTTTTAGTTTAGCATGATGTACTAAACGATTTTTTTTTTTTATTTGCGATTGTTAATTTCTGTTCAAAATATAATGCAATGTGCTTGCAAAATATAGTTCTCTGTGCTCAAAACTTACAATTACTCGCTCAGGAATGAGGCACACATATAACGCCATACGGATGAGCCTTGCAGGGCCGGCGGTGTGTGAGTGTGTGTGAGTGTGTGAGGCAGTGTGTAAAGCGCTTTGGTGGCCGTGGGTCTGTAGAGCGCTGTGTAAATGCAGTCCTTCAGCACTGTCTGCACAGGAGCGCTGGAGGTGTTCGCGAGCGGATGTTCTGCCACATGATGTTGGTTGGAGATCTTTAGTGCTTCATGCAGTCGATGATCTCACAGTGACTCAGCGAACGCTTGCAGGAACTGCAGCTCCACACACACACACACACACACACACACACACACACACACACACTGGCATTAGATGCTCGTGAACCCACACATGAAGAGTTAGTCTGGAGTGAAGATGGATCATATGAGTGATCTCAGATCAGTCGAAACCTTGGAAAGTTTGTGAATCTGAAAAAAAAAAAACATTTCAAGGGCCTGGAAAGTTTTTTTAAATAAACACACACAGACACACGGGTCCTTGAAAGTGCTTGAGTTTATTTTGTGCAAGAAGTGTTCTGGGAAAGATTCCCTGTTATTCCCCCGCTCCGCTAATGTGTTATTCCGCCAACACTTCATGGCCTGTGCGCACTAGCTTGCTACGTTAGTTACGCGCATTTACGTGTTCCGCTAACTGTGTCCCACGTGCTTTGTGTTGTACGTTGCCATGATGTTCACGCACACACAAAACTTAAAAACTTAAATAAATGAGCCCACGCTCTCCTCAATATCAGCCGTGCAGAAGTTAATATCAGATCATGTAGAATATAGGATAGGGTGTATACTGTATATGTATGTAAAGATAAATGCAAAAAAATAGTTGTGTTTGACTCATGAAAACTGTACCGATGTCACCTTGCGCTCACTGGAGATGTGTCCACATGAAGTCCTGGGGTCTGACATTTAACATTTAATATTCAGCAATATCATTGATCTCCCGCACTGACAGCATTATATGAGAACTGAGCTGAGCTGCACGATGACATATATATATAAATGAACTAAATTAATAACTTTTTTACAACAGAAATGAACATCACTGAACTTACTAAAGCTGGACTGACGCTATTCTCTTCTGGACACACACTCTGCTGCATTATTGTCCTGTTATCTCTGAAGCGCTGTATAAGTAAAGCTGGACTTGATGAGTCCGCCGATGAGACTCCTCACCTCACTCCTCACATGCTTTCCCTTCTCGATCTCAGAGCGCTCGCTTGGATCATCTACATGTAAAGTGCTTTTCCCTTCACAGCTGGTTGGTTAGCCGGAGGAGATGAGCGCTCTTATCCACAGAGCCGGGTTTGATTCCTCTCAGAACTGCAGATCCGGTTCTGAATTACTCCTGGCTTCCTCTGGAAACACGCCCGCGGGCTGTTTTTGTCTCTACGAACTCGTGTTGAGTGATTAATAATGATTGTGTTTGCCGTTTGAAAGGCTTTATCACCTGATGTCTTTGTTCAGCAGAGGAAACCGTGAACTGGGATGTTTAATGGTTGTGTAAACGGTCTTAGCGTGAAATGACAGTTCCGTGTCTCACATTAATGATTTATATCTCATCGGCCCGTGACCCACCCGCAATTAATTAGTTATGTTTTATAACGTGGCCCGTCTGAGCCGCGGATATAATGCGATCTGCGTGTCACTATCGAGTGCTATATATATACAGAAGAGCCGCTTTACAGAGATAACAGGGAAATAATGCAGCAGAGTTTGTTTCTAGAAGAGAATAGCGTCAGTCCAGCTTCAGTGATGGTCATTATAATGGTGGCAGTGCAGGCAGGTCAATAATATTGTTGCTTATTAAATAAAATGAGTAATTAAACGTGTGTCCTCCTGCCGCCGCTGCATGTATGTCTGAGTTATAGAGAGATGCTCGAGTGTGTCTGTGGAGAACTAGTGTTTGTTATTAGGATGTTAATCGGAGAGACGGCTGTGTACTTCACACTCCCAACTCTCACAAATACTTTGAATTAGCATCACAGTGAAAAGATGTCACTCCTGCTCACGTGGAGCCCGTTTCCCATCATCCCCCATAAACCTCTCGGCCTGTGTCCCTGTTGTCACCCAGCATCGCTCGCCTGTGTCCTGAGGAGGTCACGAGCTGACCGAGACGAGCGCGTATGAACACACGAGAGACGGTTCGCAGGAGGAACAATAGCGTCTTTATACGTCTTCTCTGGCGTCCAGCCACAACATCTCTCAGTGTGTCGCCCAGGTGTGTTCTGGGTAATGAGGCGTGATGTGGGATTCTGGGTGGTCGGCCCGGAGCGCCGTCTCACACACATTCACTGTAATGGTGGAAAGCTTTTAGTGGTGTCTCAGCACTTTACCTCAGTTGAGTTCAGTCGGTCACGGATCCCACACGTGACAATAGACGCCTGATTGGTGGAGACGGAGGGATTAAGTGGCTCTAACACGTCCCTAATGACAGAACTCAACGTTTGTGTGGAGTTCTCTGAAGACGAGCGTGTTTAAACTTGAGCAGTAATACATCAGGATCCCTGCAGATCCTCCGCGAGTCCTCAAGTGTCCTTCACTCCTGTAGATCGCGAGCTTCCTTCCGAAACTGGGACTCGTGTTACACAAGCTCGTGCGATCCCATGACCCTTCAGATAGCACAAATTGAAAATACGTTCAATGGAAACACTTCAATTTCGGCAAAAACTCCTATTTATCGCAGAAACGTGTTTACACTCGCATGAGGAGGTTTTTCAAAGAAGTGTGTGTGTATATTTAACGAGGATCTTTAAGGCGAGACACGGCAGGAAAAAACGTTTTTTTTTTTTTTTTTTTTACTGGTCAATTTTGAGATTTTGGCCTATTTGTCTTCAATAACATCTTCTTTCAGACTTGTGGTGAAAAAAAGTCCAATATACACATTTAGGTCTTTATTTTACTAACTTTGTCTGTTTGCGTCTGTAGATTTCTCCGAAATTCAGCAAAAGTTGGCTCTCTCTCTCTGCTGTACAATGCTGTCGATCCAAATATGGTAATTTCCTTTTAATCAGCAACCAATCGTGAAAGTACAATGGGCATTTAACTCTAAAAGCGAAATCTCATTGGCTGATGTGCATTTCTGACGCCGTGATTGGTTCAGATGCATCATGTGACGCTCTCTGACATTCAGATGTGTGTGTTTGCCTGTTTTTCTGCTCAGTTGAAGGCCATAAATGCTGTGTTTATAAGTTTTGATGTGATTTAGGTGGTTTGTATTGTTGTTGCTAATGATTTGATAAGATATTGTGTCTGTAAATAGTAGGGGTGTGCAAAAAAATCGATTCACAGAAGAATCTAGATTCTCATTTGCAATGATTCAGAATCGATCTGAAATGTCCAAGAATCGATTTAATAAATAAATAAATCAGCTGGCTGTTCGCCTCCATTTTTGTAACTAGCCTATACGGGACGTCACCACGCAGCCGGTTTTTGAACGTGAGCGGCAAATCACTAAAACAAAGAGGAAGCAAATATGGATGAGAGGGAGATCTTTCGTTCCTACCCAAACATTAGTTCTGAGAAAAAAATTATTAATTGCTCAGTTTAACCATCATAGAGTGAAAGTGTATCATTTGCATTTGTTTTTAAGTCCTTAACAGGACTCATCTGTCCTTAACAGGACTTAAAACAGGCGCGCTTGACATATAAGAACGAGCAGAGAGAGAGCGAGAGAGCCCCGAGCGCTGTCTGCTCTCTCTCCCTCACGCATATTAATCAAAATCAATTAATACGATGGTGTCGGGAAAAAAACTCTCCAGTGATGAAATGTTTTCTGTGTTGACAAATCTTGTGCGATATCCTAAACTGCCGAATGCATTGCTTGTTTTTTCTGTTTACATTGTGAATGCTGCTACGTCAGAGCGATTCCCCGTATACTTTTTGACAAGTGTCCTTGACAGGGCGGCCATAGCTTTTTTCAGCTCGAGTCGGCGGCGGTGTGAACGTACAGTCAGCCGCCAGCTGCAGACCAACACACACTGCAGTGCTTCACGAAACGCCCTGCCAACTCCGAGAGGGCAAAAAAAAAAAAAAAACTCGGTCTATCGCTGCTTCATCGCCAGGTAGCTTAGGGGTAGTATTTTTCATTTTGAAAGAAGCACTTTATTTTCATAACTTGTTATTCTTTAAGTTACTGAGTCTGAGAAATATAGATGTTTTTTTGTCTTCACCGGTTGTGTTCTACATGATATTTGTGGTAAACTGCAACTTTCCTGGGAAATGCATCTATTTTCAATTATTTTGTATTATGAAGAAGCACTTTATTTTTGTTCCAACTTATTTTGAGAACCAGACAAAATATTTTTTATAAAAGACACTTCCCTGATAATTGAACTTAATAAATGTGAAAAAGACACTTTAATGTCTCCGTTTGTCATTTGGATAGCAAAGCAGATGAGAGTAGATCATGATCAGAAACCCGATTAGAAATCATTATGGATAAAATTGAATCGTTTTGAATCGAAAATCTTTTTGAATCGAATCGTGGCCTCAAGAATCGGAATCGAATTGAATCGTGAGATGGTAAAAGATTCCCACCCCTAGTAAATAGTTGTTTCCACTAAAAAAGTATGAATTTTTACATTACAAATCTTTAAATGCCTTTTTCTCAAAATGAGTTTTTGTCATTCTCCAGTGACACATCTCAGCCGATGTACACCAAACTCTCCAGTTACACACTTAGCAGTATTCTGAAGATATGTTCAGAGGGATTTGTTAATAAATCATTCCTGGCCTGATTTATGTGACATTTTAATAAAAAGAATATGGCAAAAATCTATTTGTTAAGGCTATGGACAGTATATTTAGATTTCCTTGGTCATGAAAGCATATATCCTGAAATCCCTCTGAACATCTTTTTTTCATCTTGTGTGTAATCAAAATGAAAAGAATTTTGCACCTGGCTTTATCATATGCTCAGATCTATCTACCGAAAATATATGCAAAATTGCGCATATTTAATGAGATAATGCCGAATTTGCATAATTAAACATACAAATTTCAAAAACTTGTAATACATTTTTTGTATGAACTAGTGTAAGTAATCAACTGAGGAAGTTTCATGGTGATATCTATTATTTTTAAATTGTACCCTATTCACCTGTAGTGTCTCGCCCTAAAGGGAGTTTATCGAGTTATTTTGCGTCGTATGTTGTGAAAAAGAACTCGTGGTCTGGCGCTGAAGCGCTCGCTCAGGTCCCGAATTCACTTCTCTATACGCCTGAATGGTCAAATCTCGGGGGATAGTTTGTGTGTGGATCCGAGCGGGATCGCCGTGTTCATATCTGCCTAAACAAACCGAACCAAGGGACGTAACACACCAGGTTCTGAAACCAGCCGGTGTGAAAACACCCTTACATTCAGTTTGATCACATTCAGTTTTGTCTTCAACGGTATAAGAAAATTCTTAATTATCATTTTAAGAGGTCTTAAATTTGGGGACGGTTCTGGGTTATCTTTAACACTACGATGAAATTAATTAATTAAGTGTTGCTAGTTGATGGATCAGTGATGTGAGTCTCGGGATGAATCCCAGAATCCTCTTCACTGATCGGCATTCACATGCATCAGTCGGTGAGTTAACGCTCAGATTTCTGTTTCCGATTGTCCTTTCATAATAGCAGGAGCCCGTCGAGAATGGAGCTGGTTGCCATGCCGACGCGTTTGGCGGGAGAGCGAGTGCAGATTGAGAGGCGTAATGAGTCGAGCTCGTTGGGCTTTACATCACCGCATCTCTGGCGGTTCTAGATGCTCGGCCTGAGATCAGATCGATTAGCAAACGCTCAGAAGACTCGCTCCAGGGTCGGGTTCAGCTCTTCTTCACAGGTCTTCAATTACTGACCACTTGATATCCTGAACCTGCATGACTTCTTCTGTGAAACAGCTTTAATAATGTTCAGCACATATCTTTAGCTATCATTTGTTTCTCATGAACCCACTGTCTTTGTTTGCATTTACATTTATGCATTAGGCGGATGCTTTTATCCAAAGTGACACATTGCATTGAAGGTTTACATCAGTTCATGCGGATCGACCCATGACCCATGAGCCATCTACTGTTTGAGCTTCATGAACACACATCTGCTGAATTAAATCTGTCGTGGTCACGTCTGATGTCTGGCACTTCATGTTGTTTGCAGGCTGTCCAGAGAAATTTCCCTATTTGCTCATTAATGCTTTGAGGTTTCAAAAATTGCACCAAAGTTCCATAAAATGTTCATAAAACTATCACTGAATGTGGAAGAAGTCCTGTGTCTGTGTGACTAATGTTCAGACACAAGAAGCTTTTGCTTCCACATGCGCGAATAATGAATGGAAGTTTTTAGGAATGGAAGCGCATAACTAACTCTTAAACAAGCACTTAACTAACCCATAAACAAGCACATAACTAACCCATAAACAAGTGCATAACTAACCCATAAACAAGTGCATAACTAACCCATAAACAAGCACTTAACTAACCCATAAACAAGTGCATAACTAACCCATAAACAAGTGCATAACTAACCCATAAACAAGTGCATAACTAACCCATAAACAAGCACTTAACTAACCCATAAACAAGCACATAACTAACCCATAAACAAGTGCATAACTAACCCATAAACAAGCACTTAACTAACCCATAAACAAGCACATAACTAACCCATAAACAAGCACTTAACTAACCCATAAACAAGTGCATAACTAACCCATAAACAAGTGCATAACTAACCCATAAACAAGTGCATAACTAACCCATAAACAAGCACTTAACTAACCCATAAACAAGCACATAACTAACTCTTAAACATGCCCTTAACTAACCCATAAACAAGCCCTTAACTAACCCATAAACAAGCACATAACTAACTCTTAAACAAGCCCTTAACTAACCCATAAACAAGCACATAACTAACCCATAAACAAGCACATAACTAACCCATAAACAAGCACATAACTAACCCATAAACAAGCACATAACTAACCCATAAACAAGCACATAACTAACCCATAAACAAGCACATAACTAACCCATAAACAAGCACATAACTAACCCATAAACAAGCACTTAACTAACCCATAAACAAGCACATAACTAACCCATAAACAAGCACTTAACTAACCCATAAACAAGCCCTTAACTAACCCATAAACAAGCTTGTCGGCCAGTGTTGATTCTGTGGCGCACCGCAGTGTGGGAAACACTGCATTCTGGGGAAACACTGCACTCTGGGAAACACTGCATTCTGGGAAACACTGCACTCTGGGAAACACTGCATTCTGGGAAACACTGCACTCTGGGAAACACTGCATTCTGGGAAACACTGCACTCTGGGAAACACTGCATTCTGGGAAACACTGCACTCTGGGAAACACTGCACTCTGGGAAACACTGCATTCTGGGAAACACTGCACTCTGGGAAACACTGCATTCTGGGAAACACTGCACTCTGGGAAACACTGCATTCTGGGAAACACTGCACTCTGGCTCACTTAAGCGCTTGTTTTCCTTCCGCTAGTTTAACTGGTTCTCTTTGTGTCTCAGTCTTCATCATCCAGGGCTCATCTCTCCAGTTCTCCAAAGAGCCGAAGTCTCAGGACGCGTTACACGGGCGCAGTGCGATCCTGCGCTGTGAGGTCAGCGACCCGGAGAACACACACTTCTCGTGGACTCAGGACGGGCGGCGCGTGCAGGACTCGACCCGCCGCTTCCAGGAGGGCAGTAACCTGAAGTTCACATCAGTGGACCGGCACAGCGACACGGGGAACTTCCAGTGTGTGGCGTCCAGCAGCGCCACCGGAGAGACTCTCGCCTCCAACAACGCCTCCTTCAACATCAAATGTGGGTGACGGAATTACTGACAACTAGTTTTGTGTAAACATTTTTTGTAATTACATTTTATTTATCTCTTTATTAGATTTATATATCTCGCTTAAAGGTGCAGTGTGTACTATTTAGGAGGATCTGATGACAGAAATGCAATATTATAAAAATAACAGTTTTCAGAGGTGTATAAAGACATAATGAACCGTTATGTTTTAATTACCTCAGAATGAGCATTTCTCTCGACACACACCGCGGGTCCGCTTACATCCACATGTTTCTACGGTGGCCCTGAACGGACAAACGTGTTTCGTCACTATGTTGTTCTTCATGATAAGAAGCTAAAGCTAAAGTCAGCGGATAAAACACTGACACAATGATGAACAGGTGACAATAATATTCACAATAACATCATTTTACTGAACAATCAAGTGAACAATTTCTTAATTTATCTTTGTAAAGAAACCTCATTGCTGAACTGGCTACTCTCTGCTGTCTCAGACGATGACATCACTTCCTGTCGGCCACCGTAACTTCTGTCGGGTGCAATTCGCAACCTCACCACTAGATGCTGCTAAACTTACACACTGCCCCTTTAAGCAACGTTCGGAACGTGTCACGACACTGCTGTGTGTAACAGTGAAGATGGAGGTGTTAAACTATAATTGATAGCTGTCAAATTGTTTCGCACACATTGGTTCACAATATCAACTCTGCCCGCCACAAATAGATTTTCCAAAAGGCTTTGACATGGTTGAATAAACATGAGCGCTGCACGTTTCACAGTCAACACGCGGCCGGTGTTTTATATGAATGCATCTTTGAAGGAAACTGACTGTCTTTAGCGAAGTTCTGATGTTATTTTCCTTTAATCTTTCTTTATCTCTCCTGGTAAAGCAGCGTTTATGATCGCCGCTCTGCAGCTCTTTGTAATCCGCATCATTTCATGGGGTCCTGCAAACCTGCATTAATACTAGTGTGGAATGTTTCTACAATATTCACTCGTGACAGTAAAATAGGGTCAATCCACTGCAGTATTTCCTCTCAATCAGTAGAAAATGTGGTTAACACCCAGTCATGCTTGAGAAATAAAAAGAAGATACCGTCATATACCGTGAAACCAGTATAATTTAGAAAAATGCTGTGATATACACTTGTGGTCATACCGCCCAGCACTAGAAGAGAAGTGTGTCACAGGACGCCTCTGGGAACCAGGCCACGTTTCATAGATCTCTCTGTCATTGTTGAGTTCTGCTCTCTCTCTCTCTCTCCTCTCTCCTCTCTCTCTCTCCTCTCTCTCTCTCTCTCTCTCTCTCTCTCTCTCTCTCTCTCTCTCTCTCTCTCTCTCTCCTCTCTCCTCTCTCCTCTCTCCTCTCTCTCTCTCTCCTCTCTCTCTCTCTCTCTCTCTCTCTCTCTCCTCCTCTCTCTCTCTCTCTCTCTCTCTCTCTCTCTCCTCTCTCTCTCTCTCTCTCTCTCTATCTCTCTCTTGCGTGTCGGATTGCGTCTCGCCCTCAGCCGTGTAATTATTCCTGTCGAGATGATCAGTGTTCCTGCCTTTGCCTTTGATTTTCCTGCCCAAATCTTGTGTAGCTTCTCAAACACGTTCAGGTGATTCCTCTGTTCCACAGCTCCGTTCTCTCTCTCTCTGTCTTCTGTAGTGTGTATTCAGATGTTTTTCAAATTAAATTAGCCAAACAACTTTTAAATTAGCCGGGAACCCTGACATTCTGGACTCGGACAGCAGTTAAATCACAGACACACCCCTGATAGTGTCAGTATTTCCTTACGCGATCACATGAACTCTTTCATCCATTTCATGGTTTCACAAAAACATTTTTTGAAAATGACTACGTGCCTGCGCACATATATATTTAAATGCGCATATCCATAGACTAAACGCCGTCACCGAAGTTTACATGGAGATGATCACGCTTTTCAAAAGTTTTCACCGCTTGCACCAGATCCTGTTTCCGAGTGTGTGTTCAGAGTGTGTGTTCAGAGTGTGTGTTCAGAGTGTGTGTTCAGAGTGTGTGTTCAGAGTGTGTGTTCAGAGTGTGTGTTCTCGAGCTCCAGACACTGGCGTGCGAATGATCGGCCAGAACACAGTAAAGTTTGTGTTTTCTGTAGATTGTAGAACGGTGTCGTGTTAGCGGCCGCTAAGTTAATAACTAATGATCTGTACAACGGAAGTGAATCAATCACAGCTCACTTTATCTGGACAATAACTTTATTCTAGAGCCGCTGTAAAGCTGAACACTGTCACTGTAATCTCCTGTGTTCTCTGTAAAGCTGCGGTGAGACTCTACACTGCAGAGCGCTGTACAGATGAAGAGACTTGACTGACCCACATATTTACTTTATTCACATATATACTTGTATCCAGCGTCTGATTGCGGCTGTAATGTGTCTCAGGGCTGGAGAGGGGGCGGGTCAGCATGAATGATCCCGCCTCAGAGGCGGAGCTTGAGGAGGCTGAGCGAATCGTGTTGCAGTGTCACATTGATGGACATCCACGGTGAGTCACGTCTGATGCTCACACTGAGCCCGGGCTCCACATCATGTCCTTCAGTCATTCACTTCTTAAACGTTTAGTAAAAGGAAAAGTATGATTTTTTGTGTGAGTGTTGTAAATATAATTTATTGTGAAGAAATATTCTCATCACTGTTCAGTCAGCTTTGACATATTTAAATCTGCATATTTATGACATTTTAATCTTTATAAAGTAAATTTTTCCCTAATCGTTTTAAATATATGCTTCATTTTTCATTTTAAATTCTTACATTTGATCAATAAATTAAATTAGAATAATAAGACACTATAGGGCTGTTACCAATCAAATGAAATAATTTACACTGAAACATTACAACTGCATTAAATAATGTTATGAATAAAGGGTTTTTGAATATTCAAATAAGAAATGTTGGAAAGAATGATACTTTTAAACATGAAACTAAACCACCAGTAGGTGGCGGCAGCGGACCGTCTTAATGAGCGAGTCATGCACTCAAACGATTCGTTCAAACGGCCGATTCGTTCAGGAATGAGGCAGTTGTTTATGAGTGAGTCATTGAATCTTTGACTGAACCGATTCGTTCAAATGGCCGATTCGTTCAGGAATGAGGCAGTTGTTTATGAGTGAGTCATTGAATCTTCGACTGAACCGATTTGTTTAAAACGCTGCATTATTCAGTGATGAACACGGGTGAGGTGCTGTGGTTCTGCTGTGATGTGTGGAACTCTTTTCGCTGCTGAAATAAACAGTCAATATTGCGTCTAAAATCTAAAATGACTTAATATTAATAACTTGTTTATTGAACTGTCATGAAATCAGTGTCACATTTTCAATGGTGAGGGTATTCAGCACTCCTGGTCATGTGATGTTGCTTAACTCTATCATATGTTATAAATATAAAGCTACACATTCTTACCGCTGGATATTAGCTGAGTTTCTCATGTTTCCATTTGTCCTCAACAGCAGCACAACCTTGTTACCGTCAGTACATTATATATTATATTATTATGCACTATCAGTCGCCGCTTACCCTAAATGAATGCAGACTCACTCGTGTTCTGCTGATTCCCTTGTTATGGACGTTGTAATCGGGCTAGTTGTCCGGGATTCACCTCCACTTGGCCGTTAGCGTGAGCACTGATCTCATCACATGACTAAAGCCCCGCTGTGAGGGATGCAGATGCTGATGCTGGAGATGTTCTGACCCATCAGGCCGAGCAGTAAATGGTTCCGAGACGGAGAACAGCTGGCGGGGAAGGAGCGGAGCCTCACGCTGAACGACCTCAGCCCAGGGGATTCTGGGACTTACTCCTGCTGTGCTCGGAATGCAGCAGGACAAGTGTGCAGTGACCACAACGTCACGCTCAACATCATCGGTAAGGTTACGAGCTTTGACCCCTGTGCGACCCCTTATGGGCATTTGTGGATTTTTCAGTTTTTATCATTTGTATAATTTTGCCTGTGTTAATGCGTGTAATGCAGGCGTGTATTTATATTGGAATTTTACGATTTCACCCCCATTTCCCTTTAATAGATACTTTACACCAGTAACACAACAACCAGTAACACAACAACCAGCAACACAACAACCAGTAACACAACATAGTTCCTCTCAGGACCTTCAGGACACACATGTCCCCATTGAAACCCATTACAACTGCAATATTTAATCTCAAGGCCATTTAACTATAATATGATGCAGTATTGCTCAATAGGCTTTCATGCTGTTGGCAAGGCTTCACAATTAAACATTTTACTAGCAAATAGCAAATACTCGCTTTATTCCTGTTTTCTGCTTTTGCATATTATAGAGCCTATCGGATAAATGATAGTGGTAGCAGCTATAAGTGTGTGTGTGTGTGTGTGTGTGTGTGTGTGTGTGTGTGTGTGTGTGTGTGTGTGTGTGTGTGTGTGTGTGTGTGTGTGTGTGCGCTTGAACTTGTGCATCTAACGGGGGAAATGTGTCACTGCGCCCTCACACACACACACACACACTCTCACTGAAAGCTCATTTACTGAGATATCATCCTCAAATTTTGGAACACAACTTATTCAGATTTATGGCTTTGATTTTCTAGCAGTTTTAGAGTACAACATGTTTTATAAAATATACATTTTAAATAAAATAATGTTCATAAATAATTTTCATAAACTTCTCTAAAACCTTTTTGTTTTGCTTTTTAAACTTTTTTTTACTTCTTTTTTACAAAAATCTTTGAAATGAGAGCAAACTTCAGTCTGGGCTCTGGCAGCTTCTGTCCACTATAGATCTGTGTGTAACTGTATTAACTGATGCACAAGTGTTCTTTATCCGGCAGCTTGTAGATTACAGTAGACCAGGGGTTTCGCCACATGACCCCCATCCTTACATTTGAAAGGCAGCTTTTATGTTTTCATGCATAAAGACCAAATTTATACTGAAAATTTGTAAAAAAAAACACAAAAAAAATAGTAAAATTGTATGAATAAGCGTGAAATAGTATTAGTATTTAATTATTATTGTTTTGATTTTGTTCTTTATACCCCAGGTGTAAACCCCTGTATCAGAGCATCAGCGCGAGCAGGTTTAGTTCACAGGTGGATCTGAGGTGTGTGTGTGAGGTGTGTGAGGCGTGTGTGTTGTGTGAGGTGTGTGTGTGAGGTGTGTGTGAGGTGTGTGTGAGGCATGTTGTCTGGTCTATCGCGTGTGACTGCAGATGTTTTCATGGCTCTGTTATGTTTGTCACCTCATGTGCAAAGCAAAGCAGAAATGTATAAAGCGTAACCCAACACCCCGGCCAGCCTTCCCATCAGCCACCTGTGCTGCTCACACACACACACACACCTGCAGACAGAACAAAAGCCCCGCTGAAGAATAGAGAGATCAGCCAGAGCAGGATAGAGGAGTGTAAGCGCTGACGTGAGCGTGTCCGTCTGTCATGTGATGATCTCGGAGTGAGACTGTTGCATCTTGTGGTTTATTCTGCCTTCATTCGAATTTTATTTTATTTTAAAAATGCTGATTCATTTAAAAAAAAGATCAGTGTGATTTTAAATTGCATATGCATGTAATATCCAATCATTCACACAGCGACCAGCTCCACATGTGTATTTTATTATTTATTAATCGCGATTAATCGCATCCAAAATAAAAGTTTGTGTTTACATAATATATGTGTGTGTGTGTGTATAATTATTTTGTATATATAAGTAAACACACATGCTTGCATATACTGTATATATTTATATTATTTATATTATTTATACTAATATAAATATTGTATATATAAATCAATAAAAATCTTAAATATATACATGCATGTGTGTGTATTTATATATACAAAATAATTATACACACACACACACACACACACACAATGTAATACTAAATTTAGCATTTTAATCAGCAGTACATTTTTATTTGATCTTTTTATCATGTCTTGGAGTATCGCAATAATATCGTGAGTTCAGTATCGAGATATGCATCGAATCATGACATGAGGGTATCGTTACACCCCTAGTGTGTGTGTGTGTGTATATTAATAAGATCAGAACCTAACTCTTCTCTCTCTCTCTGTGTGTGTGCGCGCGTGTGTGTGTGTGTACGCGCGTGTGTGTGTGCGTGTGTGTGTCCGTGCGCGTGTGTGTGTGTGTGTGTGCGCGCGTGCATGTGTGTGTGTGTGTGTGTGTGTGCAGATAAGACTCTCCCGCGTGTGCTGCTGGCTCCAGTGGATCAAGTGGTTCTGCGTAACGAGGACGCTGTGTTTCACTGCCGGTTCAGAGCCAAGCCTCCGCCGGTTCTCCAGTGGTTCCACGACACAGAACCGGTCGTCAACACATCACGGTGAGACACTTCATCACTCGAGTGTTTACACCTCGGTGACGACACCAAACAAGCTCCAGCTTTCCAGTGCTCAGTTTTTAGACCATTGAGTCCTCTTAAAGGGGACATTCCCCGTGTGTAAGTGTATAATCCGGTCCCGGTGGATAACCCAGAAAACATGAAAGTGAATCTCAGTAACTTAGTTCTGGTGAGCCTTCTACACACACGGAACGACATTTGGTTCCTCAAGCGACACAGACCAGTTCTAACGCG
>NC_136889.1:483006-488006 GCF_949152265.1 Phoxinus phoxinus
ACATCATACAATCTACATTGGAATTCAACCAAGCCATGTAATAAGTAAGGGATAATGTAACGTTATAGCGAGGAGGTAGTTATTGAGAATACAACCCCGACAGGCTGCAATCGGGAGCCCGACGCGAAGCGGAGGGATGTTGAGCAGCCTGAAGGGGTTGTATTCCCAATAACTACCGACTCGCTATACATTATCCCGCTTATTACATGGCTACCTATCAAATAAATCACTACTTTGAAACAAAATATTGATTTAAAAAGGAGTTTATTGATAGTTTACGATTGTATTGCTTCCGCCAAAGAAAATAGTGCGCTCCGTCTACGGTTAGAATTCTGTGAGTCCATATAGCAACGCTCTGTTTTTCATGGCAACGGTCTGTTATACTCCGAGTCCGCAGCGGTCTGTTATCAAGAAATAACAGACGGCATTCTACATTGGAATTCAGCCAAGCCATGTAATAAAACAAAATATAAACTTAAAAAGGATGGGACAAATGGGCTGCCAATGTAGATCGGAAGGCCGTTAAAAAAGAAAAGAAATAAAGTATTAAATCCCGAGATGTATCGAATCAAAAGGTACGTCGGTCCATCGGGCATTTGCCCGGAATGCCAGATTACCATTCCAGCCCTGCAGCTTAACGTTAGTGTTTTGACAACGACAACACAAGTGCATTTTAAGTTACCTCAAACTTGCGACTAGTTAACTTTTTAAAGAAGGCCCAATTGCTTCTCATATGAACATTATATTCAGAGAATATAAAATATTTGTATACCACTTTTTATGTGTGTGATTGTGTAAGTGATTGTGTAAAGGTGTTTATGAGATACCAACCTTTTGCGAACTTGCTTCAACGTGTGTGACTGTGTGTGTGTGTGTGTGTGTGTCGCGCGCATGCATGTGAGTGACAGAGAGACGGAGGGAGAGCAGGGAAAGGAAACACAGCTGAGCGAATTCTCTGCGTGTTTTTAAATAGCGTCGAAGGAAAGACATTGACAAAGACGAAAACTAAGGACATTTACTCTATAATTTTATTTTATTTTAGTTAGTTTTGTCAACCACACATTACAGTTTTAGTTAGTTATCGTTTTTTTGTTTTGCCTCGTTTTTATTTTTATTTCAGTTAACGACAATGTTTTTTCCCATCTAGTTTTCGTTTTTTCGTTCGTTTTCGTTAACGATTATAACCCTGATCTGACCCAACACACACTCATCTGACCCAACACACACACTCATCTGACCCAACACACACTCATCTGACCCAACACATACTCATCTGACCCAACACACACTCATCTGACCCAACACACACTCATCTGACCCAACACACACTCATCTGACCCAACACACACTCATCTGACCCAACACACACTCATCTGACCCAACACACACTCATCTGACCCAACACACACTCATCTGACCCAACACACACTCATCTGACCCAACACACACTCATCTGACCCAACACACACTCATCTGACCCAACACACACTCATCTGACCCAACACACACTCATCTGACCCAACACACACTCATCTGACCCAACACACACTCATCTGACCCAACACACACTCATCTGACCCAACACACACTCACAACTCTGGTCACAAATAGAAAGGGAAATAAAAGAAAGTGTACAAAAGTCGGTAGAGTGGTTATCTCTCCTCCTCACCTGTCACATGGGCAGTTGTACCTCGAACTACCGTAAATGCTCTAAGTGACCATTACAGTGTGTGTGTGTGTGTGTGTGTTTTACAGCCTCTCCAGAGTGGATTGTGAGGCCGCAGGACACACACATCGAGGAGGGTCAGCCGGGTCTCCTGCACTGCCACGCTCAGGGCACACCTGAACCACGGGTCACATGGTACCGTAAAAGCGTCTCGATCAGTGAGGAGGTGAACACACTCATCATGGTCTGATCAGGTGACCTCGCGTCAGGTTTCTCACACACACACACTCTCTCTGCAGGGCTCTCGTTATAAGCTCTTCTCTAACGGGACTCTGAGGATCAACAGCGCTGAGGTGAACGATGGTCAGATGTTCAGCTGCACGTGTGTGTCGGAGGGAGGATCCATCAGCGCACACGCACGCGTTCACATACTGGGTGAGTGTGTGTGTGTGTGTGTGTGTGTGTGTGTGTGTGTGTGTGTGTGTGTGTTTACAGGAAAACCAAACGTCCCTATAATGATAGTATATCAGCATGACAGCATAACAAGTACTAGATTTTTTAAAATAAAAGGACAGAGGTTTGTGTGAGTGTTGGCTAACATCTTCGCATATGAAATAAGCTGAATAATGTGGAACCCTCTCAAATACTTTTATACATTTTTTGTATATTACAGCTGTCGAGATGAACTAATCGTGCAAAGTGTTACGGCATTATATTTAGATCTTTCCCATCTCATGAAAGCCTGCAGTGATGAGCGTTGAGCAGATGACAGACAGTTGATCGTGTGAATGAAGTGACCTCATCAGTTTCTGCACTCACGAATGCTTTCACCAAATTACAATGCAAACAGTGTGAATACAGTAAGAGCTGCGTTGTGCAGTGTAACAGAAGTAATTACACTGATCCCAGACCAGGCGTTGGAATAAACATGGTTACGTACATGTTTGTGGTGTTGCTGGCAGATCATATCTCTAAAGCCTGTGTGCAAAGCCTGCGCCGAAATCGTGACTGATTTACCCAATAATCCACAGTGGAAAGCACCGAATACAAACAAGTAATGTGCCAGCTTTACTCATGTGTGTGTGATGTGTCTCTCAGAGAGGTTAAAGTTCACGCCCGTCCCGCAGCCGTCGCAGTGTGTGCAGCTGGAGAGAGAGAGCAGCATCAGCTGTGTGGCGACCGGGCGAGAGACACCCACAGTACACTGGAGCAGAGCAGGTCAGAGAGCCACCCTAACTCTGACTATCATTTTAATAATTTCAATTCATGTAATATTCACAGAGCAACTAAACTGACTGCTAGTCACTAATATATCAAGATTTAGATCACATGAGCTCTGCTGTCTGCTTTCCCATTGGTTGTCGCTGTATCGTGTCACTGCTCATTTGCATAGTCACATCACCAGCGCTGACTTAAACTGAATGACTTCTCATTCAGTTTCTCTCGTGTGTGTCTCATGTCGTGTGTGTGTGTGTGTGTGTGTGTGTGTGCCAACAGACGGCGCTGATCTCCCGCCTCACGCGACTCAGATGAAAGGAGTTCTTCACTTCAGTACCGTCAGCCGATCCGACGGAGGAAACTACACGTGTGTGGCGTCCAGCAGCGCTCAGGGAGAGATACGAGCACACGTTCATCTCACTGTAGGAGGTGTGTGTGTGTGTGTGTGTGTGTGTTCTGATTGAAGTGTGTGTGTGTGCGTGTGTACGTGTGTGTGTGTGTTCTGATTGAAGTGTGTGTGTGTGTGTGTTCTGATTGAAGTGTGTGTGTGTGTGTGTTCTGATTGAACGCTGTGGTTGATAACTCGTTCTTGTTCACGTGTGTGTGTGTGTGTGTGTGTGTGTGTGTGTGTGTGTGTTAGTTCTGGTGGAGTTTAAGCTGGAGCCGGAGCAGACGACGGTGTATCAGGGTCACACAGCCGTGCTTCACTGTCAGGCGTCAGGAGACCCTCAGCCCTACATCCAGTGGAGCATCAGAGACAGACTACTCAGCAGCAGCAGCTCCAGCAGGTCTCACTGCACCCGTCTCACTGCACCTGTCTCACTGCACCCGTCTCACTGCACCCGTCTCACTGCACCCGTCTCACTGCACCCGTCTCTCTGCACCCGTCTCACTGCACCCGTCTCACTGCACCCGTCTCACTGCACCCGCCTCACTGCACCCGTCTCACTGCACCCGTCTCACTGCACCCGTCTCACTGCACCCGCCTCACTGCACCTGTCTCACTGCACCCGTCTCACTGCACCCGCCTCACTGCACCCGTCTCACTGCACCCGTCTCACTGCACCCGTCTCACTGCACCTGTCTCACTGCACCCGTCTCACTGCACCCGTCTCACTGCACCCCTCTCACTGCACCCGTCTCACTGCACCCGTCTCACTGCACCCGTCTCACTGCACCCGTCTCACTGCACCCGCCTCACTGCACCTGTCTCACTGCACCCGTCTCACTGCACCCGCCTCACTGCACCCGTCTCACTGCACCCGTCTCACTGCACCCGCCTCACTGCACCCGCCTCACTGCACCCGTCTCACTGCACCCGCCTCACTGCACCCGTCTCTCTGCACCCGTCTCACTGCACCCGCCTCACTGCACCCGTCTCACTGCACCCGTCTCTCTGCACCCGTCTCACTGCACCCGTCTCACTGCACCCGTCTCACTGCACCCGTCTCTCTGCACCCGTCTCACTGCACCCGTCTCACTGCACCCGTCTCTCTGCACCCGTCTCTCTGCACCCGTCTCACTGCACCCGCCTCACTGCACCCGTCTCACTGCACCCGTCTCACTGCACCCGTCTCACTGCACCCGCCTCTCTGCACCCGTCTCACTGCACCCGTCTCACTGCACCCGCCTCACTGCACCCGCCTCACTGCACCCGTCTCACTGCACCCGTCTCACTGCACCCGTCTCACTGCACCCGCCTCACTGCACCCGCCTCACTGCACCCGTCTCACTGCACCCGTCTCACTGCACCCGCCTCACTGCACCCGCCTCACTGCACCCGCCTCACTGCACCCGCCTCACTGCACCCGCCTCACTGCACCCGTCTCACTGCACCCGTCTCACTGCACCCGTCTCACTGCACCCGCCTCTCTGCACCCGCCTCACTGCACCCGCCTCACTGCACCCGCCTCACTGCACCCGCCTCACTGCACCCGTCTCACTGCACCCGCCTCACTGCACCCGTCTCACTGCACCCGTCTCACTGCACCCGTCTCACTGCACTCGTCTCACTGCACCCGTCTTTCTGCACCCGTCTCACTGCACCCGTCTCACTGCACCCGCCTCACTGCACCCGCCTCACTGCACCCGCCTCACTGCACCCGCCTCACTGCAC
>NC_136889.1:503006-515506 GCF_949152265.1 Phoxinus phoxinus
GGAGCAAAAAAAAGTCCATATTTATAACTTTATAAACTATAATAACAGCCGTACGTGAGTCTAGTTCTGGCGGAAGAGTGACCTCTGACCCCACGCATGACCTCTGACCCCACGCATAAATATGGCTGTATGTTGGTTTGTCTCCAGAAGGCTTCATGAACCCTGGATGCGTATGATTACTGTAGTTCATGAGTTCTCTGAGCTCCTGCTGTACGCTGGACCCGGTGGAGGGATCGCCGGAGTGAACGAGTCGTGTGTGTTGGGTGTGTGTGGGTCTCGTTCTGTCAGTCACATGTGTTGTCCTTCAGTAGTTGATCTGAAGTCACAGACTGAGCTTTAAATAGAGCCAGCAGCGACTGACATTCTCTATTACCGAGCGGCAGCTCCACAGCGCTCACACACACACACACACACACACTCTCAGACCGCTGCGGAGAAGCTTTAAACACAGCGCTTCAGAGCCGCTTCACAGAGATAACAGGACAATAATGCAGCAGAGTGTGTGTCCACAAGAGAACAGCGTCAGTCCAGCTTTAGTAAGTTCAGTGATGTTCATTTCTGTTGTAAAAAAGTTATTAACTTAGTTCATTTATATATATATATATGTCATCGTGCAGCTCAGCTCAGATCTCATATAATGCTGTCAGTGCGGGAGATCAATGATATTGCTGAATATTAAATGTCCTCAACTTCGCAAGACAAAGCCAGTGGCGGCAGTGCCCAGATCAAGCCTCAAGCCGACAGATGGTCCGCCACAGACTCTCTTGCGCACCTTATGTGTACGGGGTTGAAGTGCACAAAACGACATTGTAAAAACTGCATCAGTTCTACATGGAAAGCAAGAGCCGATGTGCTTTGGATGAAAGCGTATAACAAATGTATTTGTACAAAAGTAATTTTTTTGTTAACCTTTTATCATATGTCGTGGCGTATCGCAATAATATAGTGTCGTGTGTTCAGTTATATTCAGAGATATGAGGGTCTCCTTACACCAGTGCACAACACCATGATTCCCTCCACATGCTGACGTCCGTTTGGATGAAAGCGCCTGCCAAATGCACATGTAATTATTGTGTAAAGTTAGTTTTGTGTGCATCACACACACACACACACTCTCTCTCACACTCACACACACACACATGTGTTAGCAGTAGTATAGTTGTAGTTGAGTGATGTCTGGTGTGTGAGACTCGACAGCTGAGCAAACGCAGACGTGACGAACTCGTTCACAGCTGCTCCTCACCAGAGAACACCAGAGAACACCAGAGAACACCACAGAACAGCACAGAACAGCACAGAACAGCACAGAACAGCACAGAACACCACAGAACAGCACAGAACAGCACAGAACACCACAGAACAGCACAGAACACCACAGAACAGCACAGAACACCACAGAACACCACAGAACAGCACAGAACACCGCAGAACACCACAGAACACCACAGAACACCAGAGAACACCACAGAACACCACAGAACACCACAGAACACCACAGAACACCACAGAACAGCACAGAACACCACAGAACACCACAGAACACCACAGAACACCACAGAACAGCACAGAACACCGCAGAACACCACAGAACAGCACAGAACAGCACAGAACAGCACAGAACACCACAGAACAGCACAGAACAGCACAGAACACCACAGAACAGCACAGAACACCACAGAACAGCACAGAACACCACAGAACACCACAGAACAGCACAGAACACCACAGAACAGCACAGAACACCACAGAACACCACAGAACACCACAGAACAGAACACCACAGAACACCACAGAACACCACAGAACAGAACACCACAGAACACCACAGAACAGCACAGAACACCACAGAACAGCACAGAACAGCACAGAACAGCACAGAACAGCACAGAACACCACAGAACACCACAGAACAGCACAGAACACCACAGAACAGCACAGAACACCACAGAACAGCACAGAACACCACAGAACAGAACACCACAGAACACCACAGAACACCACAGAACAGAACACCACAGAACACCACAGAACAGCACAGAACAGCACAGAACACCACAGAACAGCACAGAACACCACAGAACACCACAGAACACCGCAGAACAGCACAGAACACCGCAGAACAGCACAGAACACCGCAGAACACCACAGAACACCGCAGAACACCACAGAACACCAGAGAACACCACAGAACAGCACAGAACACCACAGAACACCACAGAACACCAGAGAACACCACAGAACAGCACAGAACACCACAGAACACCACAGAACACCACAGAACAGCACAGAACACCACAGAACAGAACACCACAGAACACCAGAGAACACCACAGAACACCACAGAACACCGCAGAACACCACAGAACACCAGAGAACACCACAGAACAGCACAGAACACCACAGAACACCAGAGAACACCACAGAACAGCACAGAACACCACAGAACACCACAGAACACCACAGAACACCACAGAACACCACAGAACAGAACACCACAGAACAGCACAGAACACCACAGAACACCACAGAACAGCACAGAACACCACAGAACAGCACAGAACACCACAGAACACCACAGAACACCACAGAACAGAACACCACAGAACACCACAGAACAGCACAGAACACCACAGAACACCACAGAACAGCACAGAACACCGCAGAACACCGCAGAACACCGCAGAACACCGCAGAACACCACAGAACACCACAGAACACCACAGAACAGCACAGAACACCGCAGAACACCGCAGAACACCACAGAACACCACAGAACACCACAGAACAGCACAGAACAGCACAGAACACCGCAGAACACCGCAGAACACCACAGAACACCGCAGAACACCACAGAACACCACAGAACACCGCAGAACACCGCAGAACACCGCAGAACACCACAGAACACCACAGAACAGCACAGAACACCGCAGAACACCGCAGAACACCGCAGAACACCGCAGAACACCGCAGAACACCACAGAACACCACAGAACACCACAGAACACCACAGAACACCAGAGAACACCACAGAACACCACAGAACACCAGTGAACACCACAGAACACCAGAGAACACCACAGAACACCACAGAACACCACAGAACAGAACACCACAGAACAGCACAGAACACCGCAGAACACCACAGAACACCACAGAACACCAGAGAACACCACAGAACACCACAGAACACCACAGAACACCAGAGAACACCAGAGAACACCAGAGAACACCACAGAACACCAGTGAACACCACAGAACACCAGTGAACACCACAGAACACCAGAGAACACCACAGAACACCACAGAACACCACAGAACAGAACACCACAGAACACCACAGAACAGAACACCACAGAACAGCACAGAACACCGCAGAACACCGCAGAACACCACAGAACAGCACAGAACAGAACACCACAGAACACCACAGAACACCACAGAACAGAACACCACAGAACACCACAGAACAGAACACCACAGAACAGCACAGAACACCGCAGAACACCACAGAACAGAACACCACAGAACACCACAGAACAGAACAGCACAGAACAGCACAGAACACCACAGAACACCACAGAACACCACAGAACAGCACAGAACACCACAGAACAGCACAGAACACCACAGAACAGCACAGAACACCACAGAACAGCACAGAACACCACAGAACAGCACAGAACACCACAGAACACCACAGAACACCACAGAACAGAACAGCACAGAACACCACAGAACACCACAGAACACCACAGAACAGCACAGAACACCACAGAACAGAACACCACAGAACACCACAGAACAGCACAGAACACCACAGAACACCACAGAACACCACAGAACACCACAGAACAGCACAGAACACCACAGAACACCACAGAACACCACAGAACACCACAGAACAGCACAGAACACCACAGAACACCACAGAACACCACAGAACAGAACACCACAGAACAGCACAGAACACCACAGAACACCACAGAACAGCACAGAACACCACAGAACAGAACACCACAGAACAGCACAGAACACCGCAGAACACCACAGAACACCACAGAACAGAACACCACAGAACAGAACACCACAGAACACCACAGAACAGAACACCACAGAACAGCACAGAACACCACAGAACACCACAGAACACCACAGAACACCACAGAACAGCACAGAACAGCACAGAACACCACAGAACAGCACAGAACACCACAGAACACCACAGAACAGCACAGAACACCACAGAACAGAACACCACAGAACAGCACAGAACACCACAGAACACCACAGAACAGAACACCACAGAACAGAACACCACAGAACACCACAGAACAGAACACCACAGAACACCACAGAACACCACAGAACAGAACACCACAGAACACCACAGAACACCACAGAACAGCACAGAACACCACAGAACACCACAGAACACCACAGAACACCACAGAACAGCACAGAACACCACAGAACACCACAGAACAGCACAGAACACCACAGAACAGAACACCACAGAACAGCACAGAACACCGCAGAACACCACAGAACACCACAGAACAGAACACCACAGAACAGAACACCACAGAACACCACAGAACAGAACACCACAGAACACCACAGAACACCACAGAACAGAACACCACAGAACACCACAGAACACCACAGAACAGAACACCACAGAACACCACAGAACAGCGCTTTTACTTCAGGATAATATGAGCTTCAGGATGATCACTGACTCTGCTCTAGAAAGGCCGTGGAGGAGGAGATGCTGCAGTTTAAAGGCCTGTGATATCCTCCTTATTTAACAGTAAAAAGCTTTAGAAGGTGCATTATGAAAGACATAAACTAACATATAACAGCAAAAACATAGTATATAATAATGTATTCGATGAGTGAATACTGCAAAAAACACGCGTGGTGTTTTGTAACTTGAGTGTGTGTTGTCATCAGTTGTGTTTGTGGTTCAGGAACGGTCCGTAAAGTTGCAGACTGGTTTTATTATATTACCAGGGGTCGAGGTGTTTAGCGCCTGTCGATATTGTTTCTGTCCTCACGCTTCTTGAGTTAGTAGAACATATTGGTCATTTTCAATTTTGTGGTAAAATGCTGTATTTCATGAACGTGTGTGTGTGTGTGTGTGTGTGTGTGTCTACTAAACTCTGCCATTGAGAACATTCCCTGGAGAGACTCAGAAAGTTTTGTAACGTTTAGAGTGTTTTAATAATAAACCAGTTAAAAACGTGAGGGAATCTGACGAAATACACGTATTACACACACCATCACTGGAAACGAGTCTGAAACGCATCCAGTGCCGGATTAAACCCTTTTCTCCTGTGTGTGTGTGTGTTATATCTGATGACACAGGATATTTGATCTTCTCGTCATTATTGCCTCATTAATGCTGGTTATTCTCATGATGATTCCAGCGTTCTCCTTCAGCTCTATCACTGACGCGTCTATTAATAGAGTCTTATCTCACAGTGTGTGTGTGTGTGTGTCGTCTGGACCCAGTTCAACCCTCTCTCGACTTGCACTGGTGTCTGTTAGTAAACACTGATGAGAAGTGAGTCTCGGAGCAAACGCTTCAGTCTCAGCGGAGAAACGCTGGCAGCACTTTTACAACCCAGACCTGTCGTCTCCTGTAGAGCTGCTTTACAGCTGGATGTGAATGTCTCATATCTGATGAAGTGTGTGTTCGGGATCAGATCATTCTGAATATAATTCTTTATATTTGAACACCGATATATTGGCCAATACATCCAAATTTTTTGTTTTTATACAGAGCCTGAATACAAAAACACAAGTGTCCCCATTAACAGCCCCGTCCCAAACACACAACGATGATGTTCTCATGATAATGTTATGCAGCCGATATGACAGACTTGTTGCTCTGAACAGTTTGAAGTGATTTCAAGCGTTTTAAAGCCATCATATTGAACCGTGCGCATCTGAAGCGTCTCAGCTGAAGGAAACAATGCATCATTTATCGGCTTTTTTATATCGGCCAAATTTTTCTTATCAGGCCGATAACGGGAATAACAGGAGTGATTATGGAGTGAAAATAATGGCGGTGTGATTTCTCTCCGGGGCGTACGAGCTCTAGCCTGGCTAACGCCAGACCCAATTCTCGTTGAGACTTGGGTCTGGGAACCACATGTTCATTTTCTCGTATTTGAGGCGTGGTTTACGAATGCCCGGCGCCGTTTATTGGGTGCTAAGAATGTCTATCAAATGCGCCTGTACGTAGCTCATAGCCAATCGTTTCCATTATATGGGTTGTTTATACATTGACCCGCGCATCACTTCTGTGCACGCAGTGGTGCTCGGGCACGAGACATGAAGGCATCTGATTGGTTCTTCTTTACATTCGCACCGAATGGCAGTGATTGGTCAGAGTTTTTACACTCTGTTACAGAGGTCAGATTTTTTTCATTCCTTTTTCTGAACACATAATGTATTGACTACTATCAGGATGGAAGGACCATTTCACCCAGTATAAAAAAAAGTTTCTGAACAGGATTACCTACCCTAGCTTTAAGGTCTTCAGAGCACGTCAGGATCACTTGAAAATTACAGGCAGGTGTGTTTGATTAGGGTTGGAGATGAACTGTGCAGGACAGTCGATCGCCAGGAGCAGGATTGGGCACCCCTGCTATAGACTAAACGTGACGCGTTTTTAAAGTTTACACTGAGATGATCAAGTGTTTTTGTGCTTGCACCAGATCCTGTTTCATAGTGTGTGTTCTCGAGCTCCAAACACTGTCGTGCGAATGAACGGCCGGAACTCACTAAAGTTTGTGTTTTCTGTTAGAACGGTGTCGTGTTAGCGGCCACTAAGTTAATAACTAATGATCTTTACAACGGAAGTGAATCAATCAAAACTCACTTTATCTGGACAATAAGTTTACTCTAGAGCTTCTGTAAAGCCTAAACACTGTCTGTTACTGTAATCTCCTGTGAACTCTGTAAAGCTGCGGTGAGACTCTATACTGTTAAAGTGCTGTATAGATGAAGTTGACTTGACTTGACTTAACTTGAGTAGACTAGACTAGACTTGAGTTGACTTGAGTAGACTAGAGCTGACTTGACTTGACTACAGTTGACTTGACTACAGTTAATTTGACTTGACTTGACTACAGTTGAGTTGAGTTGACTTGAGTAGACTAGACTACAGTTGACTTGACTACAGTTGAGTTGAGTTGACTTGAGTAGACTAGAGTTGAGTTGGCTTGACTTGACTTGACTACAGTTGACTTGACTACAGTTGACTTGACTACAGTTGAGTTGAGTTGACTTGAGTAGACTAGAGTTGAGTTGGCTTGACTTGAGTAGACTACAGTTGACTTGACTTGACTACAGTTGACTTGACTTGACTTGACTACAGTTGACTTGACTTGACTACAGTTGACTTGACTTGACTTGACTACAGTTGACTTGACTTGAGTAGACTAGACTACAGTTGACTTGACTTGAGTAGACTAGACTACAGTTGACTTGACTTGAGTAGACTAGACTACAGTTGACTTGACTACAGTTAATTTGACTTGACTTGACTACTGTTGACTTGACTACAGTTGACTTGACTTGACTACAGTTGACTTGACTTGACTTGACTACAGTTGACTTGACTTGAGTAGACTAGACTACAGTTGACTTGACTTGAGTAGACTAGACTACAGTTGACTTGACTTGAGTAGACTAGACTACAGTTGACTTGACTACAGTTAATTTGACTTGACTTGACTACTGTTGACTTGACTACAGTTGACTTGACTTGAGTCAAGTCAACTGTAGTTGACTTGACTTGACTTGACTACAGTTGACTTGACTTGACTTGACTACAGTTGACTTGACTTGAGTAGACTAGACTACAGTTAATTTGACTTGACTTGACTACTGTTGACTTGACTACAGTTGACTTGACTACAGTTGACTTGACTTGAGTAGACTACAGTTGACTTGACTTGACTTGACTACAGCTGACTTGACTTGACTACAGTTGACTTGACTTGAGTAGACTAGACTACAGTTGACTAGACTACAGTTAATTTGACTTGACTTGACTACAGTTGACTTGACTACAGTTGACTTGACTACAGTTGACTTGACTACAGTTAATTTGACTTGACTTGACTACTGTTGACTTGACTACAGTTGACGTGACTACAGTTGAGTTGAGTTGGCTTGACTTGACTACAGTTGACTTGAGTTGAGTTGACTTGAGTAGACTAGAGTTGAGTTGGCTTGACTTGAGTAGACTACAGTTGACTTGACTACAGTTGACTTGACTACAGTTGACTACAGTTGAGTTGAGTTGACTTGAGTAGACTAGAGTTGAGTTGGCTTGACTTGACTACAGTTGACTTAACTTGAGTAGACTAGACTACAGTTCACTTGACTACAGTTGAGTTGACTTGAGTAGACTAGAGTTGAGTTGGCTTGACTTGACTTGAGTAGACTACAGTTGACTTGACTACAGTTAATTTGACTACAGTTAATTTGACTTGACTTGACTATTGTTGTCAAAAATATCGATATTCCGATAAATATCGATACTGAAATATCTGAACGGTACCAATATTAATTTCCCAAAGTATCGATACACCGATAGGCTACTAGCCGAGCTGTCACTTTCACTTCTCTCCAAAGGCGTGTTGTCCCTCGCACTCGTCTCATTCACTAACAAAACTGAAGTGAAAGGAAAGATGGCGAGGGCGGCGCCGACGCGACCGCCTTTGGTCGATAAAGAAAACAGCAGGAGTGCTATCTGGAAATATTTTGGATATGAAGCAAATGAACATGGAAAGCCGATGGACACAAGCAAGCCAATATGCAAGAGATGCTACAGAACAGTGCTAACAAAAGGCGCTAACACCACTATAGCAAAGCACCTGAAAGACCGACACCCGGATCTACAGTAGGCTATATAAAGAATTTTGAGGGGTTGGTAACTCTTCTCATTTAAACATTTCTGAAACATTAACCAAGATGGCCCATTATTGTTGCTGATATGAGAGACTGTGTTGTCTGTATTGTTAAAAGCACTATATAAATATAGGTGACTTGACTTCATGTCGATCCAGTGAGCATTGTTTTCACGTGTGATGCACGTTTGCGTTTAAAGCTGTTCATCAAATAACGTTAATTTTAACGCAGCATTTATTTGTTACAGTATATTTTAATCTTTGATAACAGTAGGTAATAAAAATACAATGGATCATGTTATATCTGGTCCAATGAAAAATATAACAGATAGAACTTCGGATTTTAATTAGTACATGTATTAGTAAATGTTAGTTTAAATAAACTTTTTACTAAGATTAATAAATGTCTGCATATAACTGCAGCAACAGATTCCATTCAATTATTTTGTTTACTAATTTGTTACTTGACTACAGTTGACTTAACTTGAGTAGACTAGACTACAGTTGACTTGACTACAGTTGAGTTGAGTTGACTTGAGTAGACTAGAGTTGAGTTGGCTTGACTTGACTACAGTTGAGTTGAGTAGACTAGACTTGAGTTGAGTAGACTAGACTTGAGTTGAGTTGGCTTGACTTGAGTTGAGTTGGCTTGACTTGAGTTGAGTTGGCTTGACTTGAGTTGAGTTGGCTTGACTTGAGTAGACTACAGTTGAGTTGACTTGAGTAGACTAGAGTTGAGTTGGCTTGAGTAGACTAGAGTTGAGTTGGCTTGACTTGACTACAGTTGACTTGAGTTGAGTTGACTTGAGTAGACTAGACTACAGTTGACTTAACTTGAGTAGACTAGACTACAGTTGACTTAACTTGAGTAGACTAGACTACAGTTGACTTGACTACAGTTGAGTTGAGTTGGCTTGAGTAGACTAGAGTTGAGTTGGCTTGACTTGACTACAGTTGAGTTGAGTAGACTAGAGTTGAGTTGGCTTGACTTGAGTTGAGTTGGCTTGAGTTGAGTTGGCTTGACTTGAGTTGAGTTGGCTTGACTTGAGTTGAGTTGGCTTGACTTGAGTTGAGTTGGCTTGACTTGAGTAGACTAGAGTTGAGTTGGCTTGACTTGACTTGAGTAGACTACAGTTGAGTTGGCTTGAGTAGACTAGAGTTGACTTGAGTTGGCTTGACTTGACTTGACTTGACTACAGTTGACTTGACTTGACTTGACTACAGTTGACTTGACCTGACTACTGTTGAATTGAGTTGAGTTGACTTGACTTGACCTGACTACTGTTGACTTGAGTTGAGTTGACTTGAGTAGACTACAGTTGAGTTGACTTGAGTAGACTAGAGTTGAGTTGGCTTGACTTGACTTGAGTAGACTAGAGTTGAGTTGGCTTGACTTGACTACTGTTGACTTGAGTTGAGTTGACTACAGTTGAGTTGACTTGAGTAGACTAGAGTTGAGTTGGCTTGAGTAGACTAGAGTTGAGTTGGCTTGACTTGACTACAGTTGACTTGAGTAGACTACAGTTGAGTTGAGTTGGCTTGACTTGACTTGACTACAGTTGACGTTGAGTTGAGTAGACTAGAGTTGAGTTGGCTTGACTTGACTACAGTTGACTTGACAGAGCTTCAGGCCCGACAATGGAAACGCTGCTGTTGTTCTGCTGATATCTTGACGTTGTGTTCTCTCTCTCTCTCTCTCTCTCTCTCTCTCTCTCTCTCTCTCTCTCTCTCTCTCTCTCTCTCTCTCTCTCTCTCTCTCTCTCTCTCTCTGAAGGCGTACGAGCTCTCCACGCTCACGGGAACTCAAGTCCTGCTGTTGGTAGCGAGCGAGACGGGTCACGTCTACACGTTCGCCACACGTAAACTCCAGCCCATGATCACCAGCGAGACGGGAAAAGCTCTGATCCAAACCTGCCTGAACTCTCCCGACTCGCCGCCGCGCTCCGACCCGTCCACGGACCAGCGCATGAGCGCCACGGGCTTCGAGGAGACCGACCTCACGTACCAGGTGTCCGAGTCTGAGTGTCTGGGAGAAACCAAGGTCAGGTCCTCTGCTTTGCTTTGTCTTAATTATATTAGATGTTGTTCTCATTCACTTTTGCTTCTGGTGACATCACTAACCCTAAAATTTACATAAACTCCGCCCCCAGAACACGATTTATAGATTATAAAGACAGAATATGCTAATCAATGACTAGAAGATAACTACACATAAGCTTCATAAATGCATCAACTAACCATTCAGAAATGTCCTGTTGCTTCTACATGTTGTCACTTCTTCTTGAGTCTCTCCATCATTGTCTGACTCCGGTTTGAACAGAAAAGGCTAAAAGTGTTTGAAGTGTTCAGTGCGTTATCCAGCTGCTAAGAATGAGCTCTTGAAGCTCCGCCCCCTGTGCTGGGAGCAGCAGCTCATTTGCATTTAAAGGGACAGACACAAAACAGTGTTTTTGCTCAGCCTCAAAAAGTGACACTTTAACATGCGATATAAAAGTATTTTTTAAGAGTATTTTGAGCTAAAACTTCACACACACTCTCTGGGGACATCAGAGAGTTATTGTACATCATGTGTAAAGGGCATTATACCACCGCTTTAAGAGTCTGGGAGAAACCAAGGTGAGATCTTAAAATAATGAGAGAAACTGCCAGATCCAATCAAACTCAGAGCTACATGAAGACATTTGCATATTAATGAGCTTTAATGCACGTTAATGTTTGTCTGGTTGTTCCGCAACTTTATTTGGCTTCGTGAAATCTTTGAACTGTGGGAAAGTGCTGGATGTTGGTGATTTTAGGACAAAACGTGAAATTATCATTTATTTTTGAACAGTGTAAATGGTTTTCAATTATTGTTGGTCATTTATTTAATAATTCATGTTCATTTACTTATTTATTTGGTTATTTAAAGTCCCTGTGGTGTAAATCCAGCTTTTAATGTAGTTTATGTGTCTGTGGAGTTATTAATCTGCTTTAACACACACCATGTGTAAGTTCATAAGTGGACAGCATTGCTGAGTATTTTCTGCTTAAAACTGCAGTGAACCAAAGACAGTCTCAAACACACGGTTTGAAATCGCTGGTGTTTCTGACGTCACACACTACCTTGACCAATCAGATCAACGTGTGATCGTCAACCAGTGGATCTCTGAGTGAGTGGAGGCGGGGCTCATTTGCATATTCATAGAACCGCATATCTAATCAGATCAACGTGTGATCGTCAACCAGTGGATCTCTGAGTGAGTGAGTGGAGACAGGGCTAATTTGCATATTCATAGAACCACGCATACTAAATGAGGCAAGGGTGTCGAGTTACATTCAAGATATTTTAAGGCATGAAGAGTCATTTTTCAAGGAAAAAACATTTTAATCTGTCATTTTGGTGATCAAAGATGAGCTTTAAGGGATACAATGATGGACTTCAGGGGGACTTTAAGACGCTCATATTTTATGAATCTATGAAACTCTCAAGTTGCTCCAAAATCCACACGCTGTGAGTTATTGTTGCCATATTGAAGCGCTGGAGTGTTTCATTCCTCCGTCTGCGCCGAGCGTTTGTTCTTCACCGATCCG
>NC_136889.1:520506-525506 GCF_949152265.1 Phoxinus phoxinus
TTGTGTGTTTACCTGTGTCCGCTGTGTTGTGTGTTTACCTGTGTCCGCTGTGTTGTGTGTTTACCTGTGTCCGCTGTGTTGTGTGTTTACCTGTGTCAGCTGTGTTGTGTGTTTACCTGTGTCCGCTGTGTTGTGTTTACCTGTGTCAGCTGTGTTGTGTGTTTACCTGTGTCCGCTGTGTTGTGTGTTTACCTGTGTCCGCTGTGTTGTGTGTTTACCTGTGTCCGCTGTGTTGTGTGTTTACCTGTGTCAGCTGTGTTGTGTGTTTACCTGTGTCAGCTGTGTTGTGTGTTTACCTGTGTCAGCTGTGTTGTGTGTTTACCTGTGTCCGCTGTGTTGTGTTTACCTGTGTCAGCTGTGTTGTGTGTTTACCTGTGTCCGCTGTGTTGTGTTTACCTGTGTCGGCTGTGTTGTGTGTTTGCCTGTGTCCGCTGTGTTGTGTGTTTGCCTGTGTCCGCTGTGTTGTGTGTTTACCTGTGTCGGCTGTGTTGTGTGTTTACCTGTGTCCGCTGTGTTGTGTGTTTACCTGTGTCAGCTGTGTTGTGTGTTTACCTGTGTCCGCTGTGTTGTGTGTTTGCCTGTGTCCGCTGTGTTGTGTGTTTACCTGTGTCGGCTGTGTTGTGTGTTTACCTGTGTCCGCTGTGTTGTGTGTTTACCTGTGTCGGCTGTGTTGTGTGTTTACCTGTGTCGGCTGTGTTGTGTGTTTACCTGTGTCGGCTGTGTTGTGTGTTTGCCTGTGTCCGCTGTGTTGTGTGTTTACCTGTGTCGGCTGTGTTGTGTTTACCTGTGTCAGCTGTGTTGTGTGTTTACCTGTGTCAGCTGTGTTGTGTGTTTACCTGTGTCCGCTGTGTTGTGTGTTTACCTGTGTCGGCTGTGTTGTGTGTTTACCTGTGTCGGCTGTGTTGTGTGTTTACCTGTGTCCGCTGTGTTGTGTGTTTACCTGTGTCCGCTGTGTTGTGTGTTTACCTGTGTCCGCTGTGTTGTGTGTTTACCTGTGTCGGCTGTGCTGTGTGTTTACCTGTGTCAGCTGTGTTGTGTGTTTACCTGTGTCCGCTGTGTTGTGTGTTTACCTGTGTCCGCTGTGTTGTGTGTTTACCTGTGTCCGCTGTGTTGTGTGTTTACCTGTGTCCGCTGTGTTGTGTGTTTACCTGTGTCGGCTGTGCTGTGTGTTTACCTGTGTCAGCTGTGTTGTGTGTTTACCTGTGTCAGCTGTGTTGTGTGTTTACCTGTGTCAGCTGTGTTGTGTGTTTACCTGTGTCCGCTGTGTTGTGTGTTTACCTGTGTCAGCTGTGTTGTGTGTTTACCGGTGTCCGCTGTGTTGTGTGTTTACCTGTGTCGGCTGTGCTGTGTGTTTACCTGTGTCAGCTGTGTTGTGTGTTTACCTGTGTCAGCTGTGTTGTGTGTTTACCTGTGTCAGCTGTGTTGTGTGTTTACCTGTGTCGGCTGTGTTGTGTGTTTACCTGTGTCGGCTGTGTTGTGTGTTTACCTGTGTCGGCTGTGTTGTGTGTTTGCCTGTGTCCGCTGTGTTGTGTGTTTACCTGTGTCCGCTGTGTTTTGTGTTTACCTGTGTCAGCTGTGTTGTGTGTTTACCTGTGTCCGCTGTGTCGTGTGTTTACCTGTGTCAGCTGTGTTGTGTGTTTACCTGTGTCCGCTGTGTTGTGTGTTTACCTGTGTCAGCTGTGTTGTGTGTTTGCCTGTGTCCGCTGTGTTGTGTGTTTGCCTGTGTCCGCTGTGTTGTGTGTTTACCTGTGTCAGCTGTGTTGTGTGTTTACCTGTGTCGGCTGTGTTGTGTGTTTACCTGTGTCGGCTGTGTTGTGTGTTTGCCTGTGTCCGCTGTGTTGTGTGTTTACCTGTGTCCGCTGTGTTTTGTGTTTACCTGTGTCCGCTGTGTCGTGTGTTTACCTGTGTCAGCTGTGTTGTGTGTTTACCTGTGTCCGCTGTGTTGTGTGTTTACCTGTGTCAGCTGTGTTGTGTGTTTGCCTGTGTCCGCTGTGTTGTGTGTTTGCCTGTGTCCGCTGTGTTGTGTGTTTACCTGTGTCAGCTGTGTTGTGTGTTTGCCTGTGTCCGCTGTGTTGTGTGTTTGCCTGTGTCCGCTGTGTTGTGTGTTTGCCTGTGTCAGCTGTGTTGTGTGTTTACCTGTGTCCGCTGTGTTGTGTGTTTACCTGTGTCCGCTGTGTTGTGTGTTTACCTGTGTCCGCTGTGTTGTGTGTTTACCTGTGTCCGCTGTGTTGTGTGTTTACCTGTGTCAGCTGTGTTGTGTGTTTACCTGTGTCCGCTGTGTTGTGTTTACCTGTGTCAGCTGTGTTGTGTGTTTACCTGTGTCCGCTGTGTTGTGTGTTTACCTGTGTCCGCTGTGTTGTGTGTTTACCTGTGTCCGCTGTGTTGTGTGTTTACCTGTGTCAGCTGTGTTGTGTGTTTACCTGTGTCAGCTGTGTTGTGTGTTTACCTGTGTCAGCTGTGTTGTGTGTTTACCTGTGTCCGCTGTGTTGTGTTTACCTGTGTCAGCTGTGTTGTGTGTTTACCTGTGTCCGCTGTGTTGTGTTTACCTGTGTCGGCTGTGTTGTGTGTTTGCCTGTGTCCGCTGTGTTGTGTGTTTACCTGTGTCGGCTGTGTTGTGTGTTTACCTGTGTCCGCTGTGTTGTGTGTTTACCTGTGTCAGCTGTGTTGTGTGTTTACCTGTGTCCGCTGTGTTGTGTGTTTGCCTGTGTCCGCTGTGTTGTGTGTTTACCTGTGTCGGCTGTGTTGTGTGTTTACCTGTGTCCGCTGTGTTGTGTGTTTACCTGTGTTGTGTGTTTACCTGTGTCGGCTGTGTTGTGTGTTTACCTGTGTCGGCTGTGTTGTGTGTTTACCTGTGTCGGCTGTGTTGTGTGTTTGCCTGTGTCCGCTGTGTTGTGTGTTTACCTGTGTCGGCTGTGTTGTGTTTACCTGTGTCAGCTGTGTTGTGTGTTTACCTGTGTCAGCTGTGTTGTGTGTTTACCTGTGTCCGCTGTGTTGTGTGTTTACCTGTGTCGGCTGTGTTGTGTGTTTACCTGTGTCGGCTGTGTTGTGTGTTTACCTGTGTCCGCTGTGTTGTGTGTTTACCTGTGTCCGCTGTGTTGTGTGTTTACCTGTGTCCGCTGTGTTGTGTGTTTACCTGTGTCGGCTGTGCTGTGTGTTTACCTGTGTCAGCTGTGTTGTGTGTTTACCTGTGTCCGCTGTGTTGTGTGTTTACCTGTGTCCGCTGTGTTGTGTGTTTACCTGTGTCCGCTGTGTTGTGTGTTTACCTGTGTCCGCTGTGTTGTGTGTTTACCTGTGTCGGCTGTGCTGTGTGTTTACCTGTGTCAGCTGTGTTGTGTGTTTACCTGTGTCAGCTGTGTTGTGTGTTTACCTGTGTCCGCTGTGTTGTGTGTTTACCTGTGTCAGCTGTGTTGTGTGTTTACCGGTGTCCGCTGTGTTGTGTGTTTACCTGTGTCGGCTGTGCTGTGTGTTTACCTGTGTCAGCTGTGTTGTGTGTTTACCTGTGTCAGCTGTGTTGTGTGTTTACCTGTGTCGGCTGTGTTGTGTGTTTACCTGTGTCGGCTGTGTTGTGTGTTTACCTGTGTCGGCTGTGTTGTGTGTTTACCTGTGTCCGCTGTGTTGTGTGTTTACCTGTGTCCGCTGTGTTGTCGATGCCTCGAGAGAAGAGAAAGTGCAGAGCTGAAAGCACCAGTGACTGAAGGATTGCCGTAAAGCAGTATCTCTGCTCGTACGATGTGTATGACGTCATTGACATTTTAAAAGACTTGAAGTAAATAAGTGACTCTTAAAAAATCAAACACCCAGCAATGTGCAATTTCTTTGCATCTCCTTTGAATACAACATTCAAATTACTAGACAAATGATATCCTGAGAAAAGTGGATTTTGAGGGGTATAGCTCCATAGACCTCCGTTCATTCTGCACTCGTCCTGTGAGCGCCCTCATGTGGAGCCAGAGTGGAACTGCAACCAGTTCAGAAGCCGGAAGTTTACTGGGAGTGGCAGTTCTCCCCTTATTAGACATTTTCTGTCTGTGGTTATCATACAGGTAGTGACATTCGGTGTGTGTGTGTGTGTGTGTGTGTGTGTGTGTGTGTGTGTGTGTGTGGTGCTCGTATTTCCTGACAGCTGTTTGTACTTTCAGCTGTTGTTCACACGCCTCCGTTTCTAGCGCGCGCGCGCGCGCACACACACACACACACACACACACACACACACACACACACACACACACACAGACACAGACACAGACACAGACACAGACACAGACACACACACACACACACACACACACACACAGACACAGCTCTGTGGTTTTGTTCATATCGGCGTTTGACAGAAGAAACCGGTTTAATGTGTGAGAGTGTGTATATGAGAGAGAGATTCATCAGATGAAAACTGAAACTTTCCCAGAGTAATACAAATGATGAATATAATATTGGAATATGTGCAGCTCGTGATCAGGGATCGGGTTGCCGTTGAGAGCAGTTGTCATGGTAACCAGTCACAATAAAAGATGAGCACGTTGAACTTTATCTGAACGGGGGGATTTGCTGTAAGAGCAGCTCTTATTGTCGGAGCGGTTTCATAACTATAATTAATATATATGTACTGAATAATGTTCAGTGAGTCAGTCTGTTAGCGTTATACACAATAAACTCTGAACCATACGCTTCCATTAGTGTGTGTCATGTAATTAAATCATTATCTACAGTGTTTATTCATTTTTATATGAACATTACTTCATTAAATACATTGTTAGGTAATGTTAGCTCAGGTCTGGGAAATATTATTAACAGATGCGTTTGCTTTTATTAGTGTATTAGTAAATGAAGATTAGTTTCACATCAGTGTGTTTATTCTTTCATGTGTTTGTCTGCTGGACTTTATCTCATGCTCTATAATAATTCTGGCAGCACGACGCCACTCGCCAGTCACGCGGGCACGACGCCACTCGCCAGTCACGCGGGCACGACGCCACTCGCCAGTCACGCGGGCACGACGC
>NC_136889.1:533006-540506 GCF_949152265.1 Phoxinus phoxinus
TTCTCCAAATTCAACTGAAAATGTGACGTTTAATGACCTCTGCAGTCTCAGGATTACTCAACCCCTTCATGGCAAGCATCTTTAGCTGTTGGTAGAACATCTTTAGCATGTGTTCCAGCTCACGCACGTCATGTGTTCCAGCTCACACACGTCATGTGTTCCAGCTCACACACACCTGCAGCAGCTCCTGAAGCGCTCGATGAGTGCGGCGACGCCGGTTCTGCAGATGTGTGCTGTGGTGAGGGATTCTGTTCAGGGGGTGAATCATTTTGAAACTGCAGAAGTCATTAAAAGTTGCATTTTCAGTTAAATAATCAGAAGAATTACATGATCAGATGTATAACACGAATGGAATGTCAGTGAACTAAAGGATCAGTCAAATGCAGAACTGTTACTAGTGTTTGAAATCACTCCTTTTGCGGTTCCAGACGACGTCAGTCACGTGTGTGTGTGTGTGTGCGTGTGTGTAGATGACAGATTGTGATGGTCCTGGAGTGTGATGTTGTTGTGCATGTTTGATGATCTGACCTGTGTGTGTGTTGTGTATGTTTGATGATCTGACCCATGTGTGTGTGTGTGTGTGTGTGTGTGTGTGTGTTGTGTATGTTTGATGATCTGACCCATGTGTGTGTGTGTGTGTGTGTGTGTGTGTGTGTGTGTTGTGTATGTTTGATGATCTGACCCATGTGTGTGTGTGTGTGTGTGTGTCTCCTCAGATGGTGATTGGTCAGTCCAGCGGCACCAATAGCCTCTCGGAGCTTCAGCTCGTCAATCTGGACGCCAAGAGCAACTGACTTTACAAGCAGAGACTGAAGACACTATTTATTAACGCCTTTATGAGATTGAGCTTTATACAGTATGTCACTGGTGTGTGTGTGTGTGTGTGTGTGTGTGTGTGTGTGTGTGTGAGTGAGTGAGTGATTCTACAGGACGATCAGTCCCTCCGCAGTACAACGAATGAGATGAAGCCGTGTGTGTGTGTGATAGGTAGGTTTAGGGGTCGGTTAGTGTGTGTGTGTGTGTGTGTGTGTGTGTGTGTGTGTTGTTGTTGTTTCTTTTGCGTCTGTGTAAAATCACTCTCAGGGTCCCAATGTTTTGATGTCAGGTTTCATGTCGGATAAAGCACGTCGGTCTGCAGATCAACAGTTTTCTCGGACAGCCTTAAACGCCGTTGTTCACACACTCCAGTGAATGTGGAGTTCATGTATGCCACTACTGTACATCACACACTACTGTACATCACACACTACAACAGTAGATCCCGGTTCATCACAGGACTTCTCATGAGATACACCGATGAGAAAGATCACAAAGAGTCTTCAGTTTTATCATGAAATATCATTATATGGCTGAGCACAAGATCATCTCATGTCTTCATATGTGAACACGTGCACACACACACACACACTTACACACACACACGTACACACACACAGACACACACACAGACACACACACAGACACACACACACGTACACATACACGTACACACACACACACACGTACACATACACGTACACAGACACACACACACACACACACACGTACACATACACACACACACACACACACGTACACACACACAGACACACACGTACACATACACGTACACACACATGTACACACACACAGACACACACACACACACGTATGTACACACACACACGTACGTACACACACACATACACGTACACACATACACGTACGTACACACACACACACACACACACACACACACGTACACACACACACGTACACGTACACACACAGACACATACACGTACACACACACACACGTACACACACACGTACACATACACGTACGTACACACACACACGTACGCATACACGTACACACACAGACACACACACATACACGTACAGACACACACACACACGTACACACACACATAACAGTAGAATAACTGGCTATATTTTCATTGATCATAGTAGTTTAATTTATATTCTAATTGATAAAATTCTTCAAGTGTGTGTGAGAGTCAAGTCCCCTTCATTTATTTATACAGCGCTTTATACAATATAAACAGTTTTAAAGCAGCTTTACAGTGATAATAGGAAATTAATGGAACAGAGATTGTTTTGGCTTTAGTGTGTGTGTGTGTGTGTGTGTGTGTGTGTGTGTGTGTGTGTGTGTGTGTGTGTGTGTGTGTTCACTGTTGCGGCTCTTCACGTCTGACAAACACTGGCTTCTGCGAGAGAACGTGTTGTGTGTGTGTGTGTGTGTGTGTGTGTGTGTGTGTGTGTGTGTGTGTGTGTGTGTGTGTGTGTGTGTGGGATGCTGGGTGAAACTCATTTGGCCTTTGTGAAGTCAAGACGAGACATTTGAATTGTACATATCCTGTTTTTTAATATTTGGGATTTGTTTTGCCTGTTTGTGCGATGGCATGCAGTTGCTGTTTTTATAGATATTTTGTATACATTGTAACGGTTTTGCTTATGAAATCAGATATTTTGACTCACCATGTAAATGAATGTAATATAAATATATTATATTGATTTATGCAGTGTTAAGATGAGAAATACTTTTTCAAACTCTTTTTCTCTCTTTTGTAACATGATTGTGCCAAATCGCCTCTAGAAATACAAATAAAAGAGAGAAAGAGGTTTTTTCCTCCATCCCTTTATTTCTTCTTCTTTATCTTTCTCACCCTGACGCCTGAGCTGTGACGTCACTGCTACCTGTCACTCAAATCACTTTGAGTCGTGAATCACTTTCTCGTTATACTCAACAAACGCTCTTCTAGAGTTGATTTTTCATACAAACTAGTGTGTGTGTGTGTGTGTGTGTTTCCAATCACGCGTCCTGCTGTTTACTTCAGATTCGTGAGCCTTGATATGTTGCACTTCAATGCGACTCTTGAGTGTTTTAATCATCTCGAGCGCACGTCTCGATTCAGATCTGCAGTTCACAAGATATCAGGAACGCCATTGTTTTACGACAGTTGAATGATGCGTTCTTCTTTTTTTCTTCTAATTTTACGTGAATGACACGTACTGCTGACGTCATATATGGAAGCCCAAAAGGGACAAAACGTGTGAAACTGACGCTTTAACACGCATTTACGCGCTAACACGCAATTTACGCGTTAACACACAATTTACAAGTTAACACGTAATGACGTGTTAACGTGTAAATTGCGTGTTAACGCGTAAATACATTTTTGGGATATTAGCACCATCTACTGGTTTGGTGCTGCTCTTGCTCAAACACAGAGAAAGCTTGTAATACCAGTTTTTAATGTGAAATACATGTTCAACAATGTACTTTTCATAGGGGCTATCTAACAAATAATGCATATAGTTACATTATAAAAAGATGCTTTAGAAATATGCTACAGTAGGAGTGTAGGCTACATGAAAATACTATTTGAAGGGAATGTGTAATTATCCAAACAAAACTTTGTGATTGTGAAAATGGTCATGACTTTCAGAGGCCCATTTAAAATATGCTGTAATTATATGTATATGCCTAGTTTTAACCTATGAAAAGTACATTGTTGAACGTATTTCACATTAAAAAAATCTGTGTAAAAAAACACTTTCTCTGTGTTTGAGCAAGAGCAGCACCAAACCAGTAGGTGGTGCTAATGTCCCAAAAATGTATTTACGCGTTAACACGCAATTTACGCGTTAACATGTCATTACGTGTTAACGCGTAAATTGCGTTACCGCGTAATTTTTTTTGATTGATTGATTGAAATGCGTGTTAACGCGTCGGCTTCACACGTTTTGTCCCTTTTGGCCTTCCATAGTCATAGCGCTGATCACTGAGTGTGTTTGAAATGTTTTGAAGAGATTGTGTGAGAGAAACACTGATTGTTTTGTTGTACGACTTGGATTATTGTGTGAATTAAGTTTGTTTGTTTGTTTCTGACACAGCAAATGTACAGACCCTTTTGTAATAAAAAATGGATCTTGTCATGGCTTTTCTCTTTTTTTTATGATGAAGTTCACTGTGAATGTATCATTTATTGTGGTAAAAATATCCCAGCACTCAAACTAGGACATGAAATGCTTCTTTCATTCTAATATGATGTGTACTTTAGTTCAGAATTGTATCCAAAACTGTCGTATTGCTTTATAACTGGTAGTGTTTGTTAAATTAACATTAGATTATGTAACAGTTGGTTAGTTGGATCTTCTAAATATGTTTAAGAATATTTCCAGTGACATTTTAATTAGCATGTATTATTGCAGAACATAATCGTTTATCTTCTGAATGCGGGACTTTTATCCCGTGACGCGTGTGTCGTCACTTCCTGTGCTGTGACTGACGGGCTGAGCAGAAGCGAGTGCAGTTTCCAGTGGTTTAGTCAGTCAGTTATTGGCAGGCTGATCATATTCATCTCCATCATGGCCAAAAGCGACAGCTCCTCATATTTCAGGAGGTCCAGTCTGTTCTGGGTCGTGACCGTGGCGGTTTCTTTGGGGTTTTTCACGGTAAGTTGAAACTTTATCAATGATTCATTCATTCAACATCATATAAGACTTTTATTCTGTAATACTTTTAAAATTTAATAGTATGCTTTACTTAAGATGTAATAGACAACCCTCAGTTTTTGTTTAAAAAAACCCCAAATGTATACTGTGTATATATATAAATATATGTATACTGTACATGTAAATATTGTTTATATTTGTAAATCTATTTTTGTCTTGCACAAATAAATTGCGTTAGTTTTGAGGTTTTCCGAAGCCCGGCTGGTGTTATGACCATAGACAGTATATGGTTATGATATGACTGAGTAAAGCTGTCTGAGGGGAATTAAATGTTTATGCAAACTCATGATGATGAGGAGTAAATAAACACGATCTGACTTAGAGTGAACTTTACCTCAGTGCCTTCATGTTCTGTCTAAAGTCCTGCGCTCTTATCATAACCTTTAATACACTCACTTCAGATCAACTGTGTGTGTGTGTGAGAGAGAGAGAGAGAGAGAGTGTGAGTGTGTGTGTGTGAGAGAGAGAGAGAGAGTGTGTGTGTGTGTGAGAGAGAGAACAGCTGACTGATCACTTCCACTGGCTCACACTGGTCTGCGATCTGCACACACACACTCACACACACACACACTGGCCTTTAGATCAACCGCTCACCAGTAACCCAGTGGTCAACATCAGAGAGGATCTGAGCGACTGATGAGAGACACCAGCCGTACAGCACCAGTTGCTGTCTGAGATCATGTGACCCTCAGCTGAAGCTCTGAGATGAGCTTTCCACGAGACTCCGAGTGAGAGATGTCAGTTCACAGGAGCGTACACGAGTTATTTAGGGTCGTTTCATGACTCTTAACACACTCTCTCACTCACACACACTCTCTCACTCACACACACACACACACACTCACTCACTCACTCAGCAGTTGTGTTGTGTGTTGCAGTGGACAGTGCTGTGGCCTCAGGGCGTCCCGTACAGCAGTCTCGGTCCTCACACACTCACACTCACTCTCACACACACACACACTCACACACACACACACACACACTCACACACACACACACACACACACACTCAGCAGTTGTGTTGTGTGTTGCAGTGGACAGTGCTGTGGCCTCAGGGCGTCCCGTACAGCAGTCTCGGTCCTCACACACTCACACTCACTCTCACACACACACACACTCACACACACACTCACACTCACACACACACACACACACACACACACACACTCAGCAGTTGTGTTGTGTGTTGCAGTGGACAGTGTTGTGGCCTCAGGGCGTCCCGTACAGCAGTCTCGGTCCTCACACACTCACACACACACACACACACTCACACACTCACACACACACTCACACACTCACACACACACACACTCAGCAGTTGTGTTGTGTGTTGCAGTGGACAGTGTTGTGGCCTCAGGGCGTCCCGTACAGCAGTCTCGGTCCTCACACACTCACACTCACACACACACACACACACTCACACACTCACACACACACTCACACACTCACACTCACACACACACACACACACACTCAGCAGTTGTGTTGTGTGTTGCAGTGGACAGTGCTGTGGCCTCAGGGCGTCCCGTACAGCAGTCTCGGTCCTCTCACACACACACACACACACACACACACACACACTCACACACACACACACACACACTCAGCAGTTGTGTTGTGTGTTGCAGTGGACAGTGCTGTGGCCTCAGGGCGTCCCGTACAGCAGTCTCGGTCCTCTCGGCGCTCTCGCGGAGTATTTAGTGGATCATCATTATCCGGTTCTGTATTACGGGTGAGTGGATCACAGCCCAGCGCACGGCATGCATTAATCATAATTTCACATTATAGAAATATTGTGTAAAAATCTGGCCTTCTAGAACTTGATGCTAAATGTGCCTCTGGTGCTCCTCAGCCGGTTCTGACGGACACGTTACTCGCTTTTATTTTTGTACTTCATTGGAACTGTACGGAACTTGGCAAAGGTTTTGCTATATGAACACAAAAAAGAATTCATAGATATGATTGGAACGGGTTTAATGTCCTGAAAAACACAGTCACACTTGAAATGATAGTCACACAATAGTCACAGAAGAGAGTTTCCTCTAGTGGAAGCGTTCGGTACTGCAGCCGATCAACATCTCACTGAGAGATCATTCACTGACGTATCACACACACATCTCAACAACGTGTAGATTCATGGCTCTGATGTTCTCACAGTTTTAGAGTAAAACGCGTTTTTGAAAATATAGATTTCATATAAAAATTGGAAATAGTATTTTTGTGCATTTTTCACAACAATAAACGTAAAATTTTAAACACTTTTTAAAAAATGTCACTTCAGCAATAATCTGCCAAGTGTCGTCTTTAAGACGAGACCAAACTTCAGTCTGTCGCTCTAAAAGTGAATAAGTGGATTATAAACACAGCGAAAATATAATTTAGTACCATAAAATCCCCTAAAAATACAAAATATTAAATACAGAAACATTATCAAACTAAAATACAGTACATTCATTTCATTTTGGTCATGTTTGACCGACACGTGAAGAGCACCAGAGAGTTAAATAATGTTTTCATGAAAAACTCTGATTCTCTCCAGAATAATGTGTGTGTGTGTGTGTGTGTGTGTGTGTGTGTGTGTTTCAGATGGTATCTGACGTGGGTCATCCATACACTCGAGGCTCTGTTTGCGCTGAAGGTCTGCAGGTGAGATGTGTGTGTGTGTGACAGTTCACGTGTTCCGCCACAGGGTGGCAGTGCAGATCATGACTGTGAGAATACATGCAAAACCTGAGTTACTACATTAACTTTGTATATAAATGAAGATTGACATCAGTTTTACCCAGAAGTCTACTTGTGTGTGTGTGTGTGTGTGTGTGTGCAGTGATAAAGGCATCGACAGCTCGTCCACTCGTCTGCTGTGGTTTGTTCAGACCTTCTTCTTTGGATTCGCGTCTCTCGGTCTTCTGCTCCAATACAAGCCCGATGGCCGATCCAAGCGCCAGTGAGCGACACACAGCACATCTCCCAGCATGCACT
>NC_136889.1:553006-578006 GCF_949152265.1 Phoxinus phoxinus
CACACACTCTGCTTATTACACACACACTCTGCTTATTACACACACTCTGCTTATTACACACACACTCTGCTTATTACACACACACTCTGCTTATTACACACACTCTGCTTATTACACACACACTCTGCTTATTACACACACACTCAGCTTATTACACACACACTCTGCTTATTACACACACTCTGCTTATTACACACACACTCTGCTTATTACACACACACTCTGCTTATTACACACACACTCTGCTTATTACACACACTCTGCTTATTACACACACACTCTGCTTATTACACACACACTCTGCTTATTACACACACACTCTGCTTATTACACACACACTCTGCTTATTACACACACACTCTGCTTATTACACACACACTCTGCTTATTACACACACACTCTGCTTATTACACACACTCTGCTTATTACACACACACTCTGCTTATTACACACACACTCTGCTTATTACACACACACTCTGCTTATTACACACACACTCTGCTTATTACACACACACTCTGCTTATTACACACACACTCTGCTTATTACACACACACTCTGCTTATTACACACACACTCTGCATCTTACACACACACTCTGCTTATTACACACACACTCTGCTTATTACACACACTCTGCTTATTACACACACACTCTGCTTATTACACACACACTCTGCTTATTACACACACACTCTGCTTATTACACACACACTCTGCTTCTTACACACACACTCTGCATCTTACACACACACTCTGCTTATTACACACACACTCTGCTTATTACACACACACTCTGCTTCTTACACACACACTCTGCTTCTTACACACACAGGGACGCGCAGCACACACAAACATGCCAGATATTAAAAATAAAAGAATTACAATGTAAAAGATTATTATTGTGTAGATAAAGATATGGTGTAATCCTGCTTGATGCGTTTCTTCGCTAGAGAAGCGTTCAGTTTCCCGCTATCAAATGTAAACAGCGAATCCGCCATCGCGAGCGCAACTGCCTTTAAAGAGAATGAGAGATGAGACTCTGATTATATTGCATGTTATGCCCAAAACACACATTACTCATTTAGAGAATAGAGACAAGACACACACACTGCAAACATGCTTTTCTTACTCAGTATCTGTCTTGTTTCCAGTCCGAATATCTAAAAATTCTTAAATAAATATGTATTTACTAGATGAGTAAAATACCATAAGATATTATGTCCTGTTTTCCAGGGGAATTAATCAATATTAAGATTTATTGATTGCGCATGCACTTTACTGGACACAGCTCTTTATGGGGTCTTTATGGGGAGTTAAATTAGGTATAGGTTATGGGTAATGTAATTTATGGGGACATATATTGATAAGGCAAATGGGTGGACAACTTAATACTACATGCCTGTCTGTTTTTGCTCTAACAACATTTCGTTGTTATCTTGTAACAATGATAAATAAATAAAACTGAAACTGAACTGAAAATGAAGTGAGTAGATGCTTAAAAACGAGCAAAATGATCTGCCAAAGGGGTCATAAAATAATGTTAATTCAAACAAAAACAAGATTATTTTCTGACCCCTTTGGCAGATCATTTTGCTCGTTTTTAAGCATCTACTCACTTAATATTGATTAATTCCCCCGGAAAACAGGACATAATATCTTATGGCATTTTACTCATCTAGTAAATACATATTTATTTAAGAATATTTCGATATTTGGACTGGAAACAAGACAGAAATACTGAGTAAGAAAAGCATGTTTGCAGTGATTACTCATTACGAGAATAGCGACGACGCTTTTAGACCAGCGCCGGGAGCGCCGACCATTTGTCCCGCCGTTAAACTAGCAGAAGTGGATTCAGACTGACATCAGATGGCGTGTGCCGAGCGCTCGGATCCGTCAGTCAGGGCCCGTGGTGCGGCGGCTGTCTGGGTGTGATGATGTCAGATAGATCAGGTGATGATGTCAGATAGATCAGGTGATGTCAGATAGATCAGGTGATGTCAGATAGATCAGGTGATGTCAGATAGATCAGATGATGTCAGAGAGATCAGGTGATGTCAGATAGATCAGGTGATGTCAGAGAGATCAGGTGATGATGTCAGATAGATCAGGTGATGTCAGAGAGATCAGGTGATGTCAGAGAGATCAGGTGATGTCAGATAGATCAGGTGATCAGGTGATGTCAGAGAGATCAGGTGATGATGTCAGATAGATCAGGTGATGTCAGAGAGATCAGGTGATGTCAGAGAGATCAGGTGATGTCAGAGAGATCAGGTGATCAGGTGATGTCAGATAGATCAGGTGATGTCAGAGAGATCAGGTGATGTCAGAGAGATCAGGTGATGTCAGATAGATCAGGTGATCAGGTGATCAGGTGATGTCAGAGAGATCAGGTGATGTCAGATAGATCAGGTGATGTCAGATAGATCAGGTGATGTCAGATAGATCAGGTGATGTCAGATAGATCAGGTGATCAGGTGATGTCAGATAGATCAGGTGATGTCAGATAGATCAGGTGATCAGGTGATGTCAGATAGATCAGGTGATGTCAGAGAGATCAGGTGATGTCAGAGAGATCTGATGATGTCAGAGAGATCAGGTGATGTCAGATAGATCAGGTGATGTCAGATAGATCAGGTGATGTCAGATAGATCAGGTGATGTCAGATAGATCAGGTGATCAGGTGATGTCAGATAGATCAGGTGATGTCAGATAGATCAGGTGATCAGGTGATGTCAGATAGATCAGGTGATCAGGTGATGTCAGATAGATCAGGTGATCAGGTGATGTCAGATAGATCAGGTGATGTCAGATAGATCAGGTGATGTCAGAGAGATCAGGTGATGTCAGAGAGATCAGGTGATGTCAGAGAGATCAGGTGATGTCAGATAGATCAGGTGATGTCAGATAGATCAGGTGGTGATGTCAGATAGATCAGGTGATGATGTCAGAGAGATCAGGTGATGATGTCAGAGAGATCAGGTGATGTCAGATAGATCAGGTGATGTCAGATAGATCAGGTGATGTCATAGATCAGGTGATGTCAGAGAGATCAGGTGATGTCAGAGAGATCAGGTGATGTCAGATAGATCAGGTGATGTCAGATAGATCAGGTGATGTCAGATAGATCAGGTGATGATGTCAGAGAGATCAGGTGATGATGTCAGAGAGATCAGGTGATGATGTCAGATAGATCAGGTGATGTCAGATAGATCAGGTGATGTCAGATAGATCAGGTGATGATGTCAGATAGATCAGGTGATGATGTCAGATAGATCAGGTGATGATGTCAGATAGATCAGGTGATGATGTCAGAGAGATCAGGTGATGATGTCAGATAGATCAGGTGATGTCATAGATCAGGTGATGTCAGAGAGAGCAGGTGATGTCAGAGAGATCAGGTGATGTCAGATAGATCAGGTGATGTCAGAGAGATCAGGTGATGTCAGAGAGATCAGGTGATGATGTCAGATAGATCAGGTGATGTCAGATAGATCAGGTGATGTCAGATAGATCAGGTGATGATGTCAGATAGATCAGGTGATGATGTCAGATAGATCAGGTGATGATGTCAGATAGATCAGGTGATGATGTCAGAGAGATCAGGTGATGATGTCAGATAGATCAGGTGATGTCATAGATCAGGTGATGTCAGAGAGAGCAGGTGATGTCAGAGAGATCAGGTGATGTCAGATAGATCAGGTGATGTCAGAGAGATCAGGTGATGATGTCAGAGAGATCAGGTGATGATGTCAGATAGATCAGGTGATGTCAGATAGATCAGGTGATGTCAGATAGATCAGGTGATGATGTCAGATAGATCAGGTGATGATGTCAGATAGATCAGGTGATGATGTCAGATAGATCAGGTGATGATGTCAGATAGATCAGGTGATGATGTCAGATAGATCAGGTGATGTCATAGATCAGGTGATGTCAGAGAGAGCAGGTGATGTCAGAGAGATCAGGTGATGTCAGATAGATCAGGTGATGTCAGAGAGATCAGGTGATGTCAGAGAGATCAGGTGATGTCAGAGAGATCAGGTGATGTCAGATAGATCAGGTGATGTCAGAGAGATCAGGTGATGTCAGAGAGATCAGGTGATGTCAGAGAGAGCAGGTGATGTCAGAGAGATCAGGTGATGTCAGATAGATCAGGTGATGTCATAGATCAGGTGATGTCAGATAGATCAGGTGATGTCAGAGAGATCAGGTGATGTCAGAGAGAGCAGGTGATGTCAGAGAGATCAGGTGATGTCAGATAGATCAGGTGATGTCATAGATCAGGTGATGTCAGAGAGATCAGGTGATGTCAGAGAGATCAGGTGATGTCAGAGAGAGCAGGTGATGTCAGAGAGATCAGGTGATGTCAGATAGATCAGGTGATGTCATAGATCAGGTGATGTCAGATAGATCAGGTGATGTCAGATAGATCAGGTGATGTCATAGATCAGGTGATGTCAGATAGATCAGGTGATGTCAGATAGATCAGGTGATGTCAGATAGATCAGGTGATGTCAGATAGATCAGGTGATGTCAGAGAGATCAGGTGATGTCAGATAGATCAGGTGATGTCAGATAGATCAGGTGATGTCAGAGAGATCAGGTGATGTCAGATAGATCAGGTGATCAGGTGATGTCAGATAGATCAGGTGATCAGGTGATGTCAGAGAGATCAGGTGATGTCAGATAGATCAGGTGATGTCAGATAGATCAGATGATGTCAGAGAGATCAGGTGATGTCAGATAGATCAGGTGATGTCAGAGAGATCAGGTGATGATGTCAGATAGATCAGGTGATGTCAGAGAGATCAGGTGATGTCAGATAGATCAGGTGATGTCAGAGAGATCAGGTGATGTCAGATAGATCAGGTGATGTCAGAGAGATCAGGTGATGTCAGAGAGATCAGGTGATGTCAGATAGATCAGGTGATCAGGTGATCAGGTGATGTCAGAGAGATCAGGTGATGTCAGATAGATCAGGTGATGTCAGATAGATCAGGTGATGTCAGAGAGATCAGGTGATGTCAGATAGATCAGGTGATGTCAGAGAGATCAGGTGATGTCAGATAGATCAGGTGATCAGGTGATGTCAGATAGATCAGGTGATGTCAGATAGATCAGGTGATCAGCTGATGTCAGATAGATCAGGTGATGTCAGAGAGATCAGGTGATGTCAGAGAGATCAGATGATGTCAGAGAGATCAGGTGATGTCAGATAGATCAGGTGATGTCAGATAGATCAGGTGATGTCAGATAGATCAGGTGATGTCAGATAGATCAGGTGATGTCAGAGAGATCAGGTGATGTCAGATAGATCAGGTGATGTCAGATAGATCAGGTGATGTCAGAGAGATCAGGTGATGTCAGATAGATCAGGTGATCAGGTGATGTCAGATAGATCAGGTGATCAGGTGATGTCAGAGAGATCAGGTGATGTCAGATAGATCAGGTGATGTCAGATAGATCAGGTGATGTCAGATAGATCAGGTGATGTCAGATAGATCAGGTGATGTCAGAGAGATCAGGTGATCAGGTGATGTCAGATAGATCAGGTGATCAGGTGATGTCAGAGAGATCAGGTGATGTCAGAGAGATCAGGTGATGTCAGAGAGATCAGGTGATGTCAGATAGATCAGGTGATGTCAGATAGATCAGGTGATGTCAGATAGATCAGGTGATGTCAGATAGATCAGGTGATGTCAGATAGATCAGGTGATCAGGTGATGTCAGAGAGATCAGGTGATGTCAGAGAGATCAGGTGATGTCAGATAGATCAGGTGATGTCAGATAGATCAGGTGATGTCAGATAGATCAGGTGATGATGTCAGATAGATCAGGTGATGTCAGATAGATCAGGTGATGTCAGAGAGATCAGGTGATGTCAGATAGATCAGGTGATGATGTCAGATAGATCAGGTGATGATGTCAGATAGATCAGGTGATGTCAGAGAGATCAGGTGATGTCAGAGAGATCAGGTGATGTCAGATAGATCAGGTGATGTCAGAGAGATCAGGTGATGTCAGAGAGATCAGGTGATGTCAGAGAGATCAGGTGATGTCAGAGAGAGCAGGTGATGTCAGAGAGATCAGGTGATGTCAGATAGATCAGGTGATGTCAGATAGATCAGGTGATGTCAGAGAGATCAGGTGATGTCAGAGAGATCAGGTGATGTCAGATAGATCAGGTGATGTCAGAGAGATCAGGTGATGTCAGAGAGATCAGGTGATGTCAGAGAGAGCAGGTGATGTCAGATAGATCAGGTGATGTCATAGATCAGGTGATGTCAGATAGATCAGGTGATGTCAGATAGATCAGGTGATGTCATAGATCAGGTGATGTCAGATAGATCAGGTGATGTCAGATAGATCAGGTGATGTCAGATAGATCAGGTGATGTCAGATAGAGCAGGTGATGTCAGATAGATCAGGTGATGTCAGATAGATCAGGTGATGTCAGAGAGATCAGGTGATGTCAGATAGATCAGGTGATGTCAGATAGATCAGGTGATGTCAGAGAGATCAGGTGATGTCAGATAGATCAGGTGATCAGGTGATGTCAGATAGATCAGGTGATCAGGTGATGTCAGAGAGATCAGGTGATGTCAGATAGATCAGGTGATGTCAGATAGATCAGGTGATGTCAGATAGATCAGGTGATGTCAGAGAGATCAGGTGATCAGGTGATGTCAGATAGATCAGGTGATGTCAGAGAGATCAGGTGATGTCAGAGAGATCAGGTGATGTCAGAGAGATCAGGTGATGTCAGATAGATCAGGTGATGTCAGATAGATCAGGTGATGTCAGATAGATCAGGTGATGTCAGAGAGATCAGGTGATGTCAGAGAGATCAGGTGATGTCAGAGAGATCAGGTGATGTCAGATAGATCAGGTGATGTCAGATAGATCAGGTGATGTCAGATAGATCAGGTGATGTCAGAGAGATCAGGTGATGATGTCAGAGAGATCAGGTGATGATGTCAGATAGATCAGGTGATGTCAGATAGATCAGGTGATGTCAGAGAGATCAGGTGATGTCAGATAGATCAGGTGATGATGTCAGATAGATCAGGTGATGTCAGATAGATCAGGTGATGTCAGATAGATCAGGTGATGTCAGAGAGATCAGGTGATGTCAGATAGATCAGGTGATGTCAGATAGATCAGGTGATGTCAGATAGATCAGGTGATGTCAGATAGATCAGGTGATGATGTCAGATAGATCAGGTGATGTCAGATAGATCAGGTGATCAGGTGATGTCAGATAGATCAGGTGATGTCAGATAGATCAGGTGATGATGTCAGATAGATCAGGTGATGTCAGATAGATCAGGTGATCTCATAGATCAGGTGATGTCAGATAGATCAGGTGATGTCATAGATCAGGTGATGTCAGATAGATCAGGTGATGTCAGAGATCAGGTGATGTCAGAGAGATCAGGTGATGTCATAGATCAGGTGATGTCAGAGAGATCAGGTGATGTCAGATAGATCAGGTGATGTCAGATAGATCAGGTGATGTCATAGATCAGGTGATGTCAGAGAGATCAGGTGATGTCAGATAGATCAGGTGATGTCATAGATCAGGTGATGTCATAGATCAGGTGATGTCAGATAGATCAGGTGATGTCAGATAGATCAGGTGATGTCAGATAGATCAGGTGATGTCAGATAGATCAGGTGATGATGTCAGATAGATCAGGTGATGTCAGATAGATCAGGTGATGATGTCAGATAGATCAGGTGATGATGTCAGATAGATCAGGTGATGTCAGATAGATCAGGTGATGATGTCAGATAGATCAGGTGATGTCAGATAGATCAGGTGATGTCAGATAGATCAGGTGATGATGTCAGAGAGATCAGGTGATGTCAGATAGATTAGGTGATGTCAGATAGATCAGGTGATCAGGTGATGTCAGATAGATCAGGTGATGTCAGAGAGATCAGGTGATGTCAGATAGATCAGGTGATGATGTCAGAGAGATCAGGTGATGTCAGATAGATCAGGTGATGTCAGATAGATCAGGTGATCAGGTGATGTCAGATAGATCAGGTGATCAGGTGATGTCAGATAGATCAGGTGATCAGGTGATGTCAGATAGATCAGGTGATCAGGTGATGTCAGATAGATCAGGTGATGTCAGATAGATCAGGTGATCAGGTGATGTCAGATAGATCAGGTGATGTCAGATAGATCAGGTGATCAGGTGATGTCAGATAGATCAGGTGATGTCAGAGAGATCAGGTGATGTCAGAGATCAGGTGATGTCAGAGAGATCAGGTGATGTCAGAGATCAGGTGATGTCAGATAGATCAGGTGATGTCAGATAGATCAGGTGATGTCAGAGATCAGGTGATGTCAGAGAGATCAGGTGATGTCATAGATCAGGTGATGTCAGAGAGATCAGGTGATGTCAGATAGATCAGGTGATGTCAGAGAGATCAGGTGATGTCAGATAGATCAGGTGATGTCAGATAGATCAGGTGATGTCAGATAGATCAGGTGATGTCAGATAGATCAGGTGATGTCATAGATCAGGTGATGTCAGAGAGATCAGGTGATGTCAGATAGATCAGGTGATGTCATAGATCAGGTGATGTCATAGATCAGGTGATGTCAGATAGATCAGGTGATGTCAGATAGATCAGGTGATGTCAGAGAGATCAGGTGATGTCAGATAGATCAGGTGATGTCAGATAGATCAGGTGATGATGTCAGATAGATCAGGTGATGTCAGATAGATCAGGTGATGTCATAGATCAGGTGATGTCAGATAGATCAGGTGATGTCATAGATCAGGTGATGTCAGAGAGATCAGGTGATGTCAGATAGATCAGGTGATGTCATAGATCAGGTGATGTCATAGATCAGGTGATGTCAGATAGATCAGGTGATGTCAGATAGATCAGGTGATGTCAGATAGATCAGGTGATGTCAGATAGATCAGGTGATGTCAGATAGATCAGGTGATGATGTCAGATAGATCAGGTGATGTCAGATAGATCAGGTGATGTCATAGATCAGGTGATGTCAGATAGATCAGGTGATGTCATAGATCAGGTGATGTCAGATAGATCAGGTGATGTCAGAGATCAGGTGATGTCAGAGAGATCAGGTGATGTCATAGATCAGGTGATGTCAGAGAGATCAGGTGATGTCAGATAGATCAGGTGATGTCATAGATCAGGTGATGTCAGATAGATCAGGTGATGTCAGAGAGATCAGGTGATGTCAGATAGATCAGGTGATGTCATAGATCAGGTGATGTCATAGATCAGGTGATGTCAGATAGATCAGGTGATGTCAGATAGATCAGGTGATGTCAGATAGATCAGGTGATGTCAGATAGATCAGGTGATGATGTCAGATAGATCAGGTGATGTCAGATAGATCAGGTGATGTCATAGATCAGGTGATGTCAGATAGATCAGGGGATGTCATAGATCAGGTGATGTCAGATAGATCAGGTGATGTCAGATAGATCAGGTGATGTCATAGATCAGGTGATGTCAGATAGATCAGGTGATGTCAGAGATCAGGTGATGTCAGAGAGATCAGGTGATGTCATAGATCAGGTGATGTCAGAGAGATCAGGTGATGTCAGATAGATCAGGTGATGTCATAGATCAGGTGATGTCAGATAGATCAGGTGATGTCAGAGAGATCAGGTGATGTCAGAGAGATCAGGTGATGTCAGATAGATCAGGTGATGTCATAGATCAGGTGATGTCAGATAGATCAGGTGATGTCAGATAGATCAGGTGATGTCAGATAGATCAGGTGATGTCAGATAGATCAGGTGATGTCAGATAGATCAGGTGATGTCAGATAGATCAGGTGATGTCAGATAGATCAGGTGATGTCAGATAGATCAGGTGATGATGTCAGATAGATCAGGTGATGTCAGATAGATCAGGTGATGTCATAGATCAGGTGATGTCAGATAGATCAGGTGATGTCATAGATCAGGTGATGTCAGATAGATCAGGTGATGTCAGATAGATCAGGTGATGATGTCATAGATCAGGTGATGTCAGATAGATCAGGTGATGTCATAGATCAGGTGATGTCAGATAGATCAGGTGATGTCATAGATCAGGTGATGTCAGATAGATCAGGTGATGTCAGAGAGATCAGGTGATGATGTCAGATAGATCAGGTGATGTCAGATAGATCAGGTGATGTCAGATAGATCAGGTGATGTCATAGATCAGGTGATGTCAGATAGATCAGGTGATGTCATAGATCAGGTGATGTCAGATAGATCAGGTGATGTCAGAGAGATCAGGTGATGATGTCAGATAGATCAGGTGATGTCAGATAGATCAGGTGATGTCAGAGAGATCAGGTGATGTCAGAGAGATCAGGTGATGTCATAGATCAGGTGATGTCATAGATCAGGTGATGTCAGATAGATCAGGTGATGTCAGAGAGATCAGGTGATGATGTCAGATAGATCAGGTGATGTCAGAGAGATCAGGTGATGTCAGATAGATCAGGTGATGTCATAGATCAGGTGATGTCATAGATCAGGTGATGTCAGATAGATCAGGTGATGTCAGATAGATCAGCTGATCTCGGACCTGTGTGAGCGAGGACAGCAGGCACAGCACTCCTCTCTCCCGCACCGACCCGGTGTAGTGCAGAAGCTCCTTCTTCAGGTAGATCTCCATCCCGTACTGTTTGGACAGTCTGGAGTACTGAGGGGAGAACACACACACACACACACACACACACACACACACAGACACACAGACACACAAACACACACAGACACACAGACACACACACACACACACGTTTATGGGCCGGATCTGGGTTTGACGAGCTCTTGCCTGAGTTAGAGTGTTGTTTGTAATTCTAGCGAATGCCTCTCATTTTTAAGAGGCCATAAAACCAAACTGGCTGAGGCAGAGGAATCGTGTCTCCACACACACACACACACACACACACACACACACACACACACACACACACACACACACACAGTTCTCCAGTTTGGTCAGAGCAGATGTTTGAGTCTCGTTACACTTCTTCCTCAGTGTTTCTGTCTGGACAATTATCTAAACATTCCACGACACATTTACTGGAGAAGCAGAATTACTGAAGATATTATCACAATTATACTTTGTCGCCGGTTCTGTTCATAATTTTTATGGACAGAATTTCTAGGCGCAGCCAGGGGCCGGAGGGTGTCGGGTTTGGGAACAACACGATTTCGTCTCTGCTCTTTGCGGATGATGTTGTCGTGTTGGCCCCTTCAGACCAGGACGTCCAGCATGCACTGGGACGGTGTGCAGCCGAGTGTGAAGCGGCTGGGATGAGAATCAGCACCTCCAAATCCGAGGCCATGGTCCTCAGTCGGAAAAGGGTGGCTTGCTCACTTCAGGTTGGTGGAGAGTTCCTGCCTCTAGTGGAGGAGTTCAAGTATCTCGGGGGCTTGTTCACGAGCGAGGGAAGGATGGAACGGGAGATGGACAGACGGATCGGTGCAGCTTCCACAGTAATGCGGTCGATGTACCGGTCTGTCGTGGTGAAGAAAGAGCTGAGCCGCAAGCTCTCGATTTACCGGTCAATCTACGTTCCTACTCTCACCTGTGGTCATGAGCTTTGGGTGGCGGCCGAAACGAGCTTTCTCCGCAGGGTGGCCGGGCGCTCCCTTAGAGATCGGGTGAGGAGCTCGGTCACTCGGAGGAGCTCAGAGTAGAGCCGCTGCTCCCCCACATCAAGAGGGGTCAGCTGAGGTGGCTCGGGCATCGGCTCCGGTGCCTCCTGGACGCCGGGGAGATGTTCCGGGCACGTCCCACCGGAAGGAGACCCCGGGGAAGACCTAGGACACGCTGGAGAGACTATGTCTCTCGGCTGGCCTGGGAACGCCTCGGTGTCCCCCCGGAAGAGCTGGAGGAAGTGACTAGGGAGAGGGATGTCTGGGTGTCTCTGCTTAGACTGCTGCCCCCGCGACCCGGCCCCGGATAAGCGGAAGAAGATGATGGATGGATTATCACAATTTTGTGAGTTTAAAACAAGAACAAATTTCTGCCGATGAAGTCAGAAAAATAATCTTGTTTTCCCTTTGAATGAAGTTTATTTTTCTGACTCCATTGGGAGATATTTGTTCTTGTTTTTTTTATATAGTGCATGATAATATCTTCAGTAATTCTGCTTCTCCAGTAAATGTGTCGTGGAATGTTTAGATAATTGTCCAGACAGAAACACTGAGGAAGAAGTGTAACGAGACTCAAACATCTGCTCTGACCAAACTGGAGAACTGTGTGTGTGTGTGTGTGTGTCATACGGTGCAGGGTGATGTGTGTGTGTGTGTCGTACGGTGCAGGGTGGTGTGTGTGTGTGTGTGTGTGTGTGTGTGTCGTACGGTGCAGGGTGGTGTGTGTGTGTGTGTGTCGTACGGTGCAGGGTGGTGTGTGTGTGTGTGTGTGTGTGTGTGTGTGTCGTACGGTGCAGGGAGGTGTGTGTGTGTGTGTGTGTGTGTGTGTGTCGTACGGTGCAGGGTGGTGTGTGTGTGTGTGTCGTACGGTGCAGGGTGGTGTGTGTGTGTGTGTGTGTGTGTGTCGTACGGTGCAGGGTGATGTGTGTGTGTGTCGTACGGTGCAGGGTGGTGTGTGTGTGTGTGTGTCGTACGGTGCAAGGTGGTGTGTGTGTGTGTGTGTGTGTGGTACGGTGCAGGGAGGTGTGTGTGTGTGTGTGTGTCGTACGGTGCAGGGAGGTGTGTGTGTGTGTGTCGTACGGTGCAGGGAGGTGTGTGTGTGTGTGTCGTACGGTGCAGGGAGGTGTGTGTGTGTGTGTGTGTGTGTGTGTCGTACGGTGCAGGGTGGTGTGTGTGTGTGTGTGTGTGTCGTACGGTGCAGGGTGGTGTGTGTGTGTATGTGTGTGTGTCGTACGGTGCAGGGTGGTGTGTGTGTGTATGTGTGTGTGTCGTACGGTGCAGGGTGGTGTGTGTGTGTGTGTGTCGTACGGTGCAGGGTGGTGTGTGTGTGTGTGTGTGTGTCGTACGGTGCAGGGTGATGTGTGTGTGTGTGTCGTACGGTGCAGGGTGATGTGTGTGTGTGTGTCGTACGGTGCAGGGAGGTGTGTGTGTGTGTGTGTGTCGTACGGTGCAGGGTGGTGTGTGTGTGTGTGTGTGTGTGTGTGTGTCGTACGGTGCAGGGAGGTGTGTGTGTGTGTCGTACGGTGCAGGGTGTTCTCTGGACGCTGGACTGCTGGAGTCTGAACGCTGCGGCGCTGATGTCCTCGAAGCGCAGATGCTCCAGAGCCGCTTGCGGAGCCGGTTTGCTCTCGGCGCTCTTCTTAGCGGACGCTCTGGGCGGCGACATCAGCTGGACCTCGGCTGGTTCTGACACGCTGGTCTCGAACACCTTCACGTCTCCGTTGAGGTATTCCTCGGCCCCGAAGTCCTTCAGGCGCTCCGGGCAGATGAGGGTGGAGCGGCGCCCCGCGGGGCCGTTAGCGAGGCGAGCGTCTGTAGCACACGGGCCGCCGGCGGGTCTGGAGGAGCCGAGCCGCTGCTCCGCACTGAGGAGGAACACACACACACACACTCCATCAGGACTCTGGAGGTCCAGTGCAATATATAAACATATATATATGAAACATTAAATATAATATTTATGATATTTAGTATTATAATAATATATGCCAAGAAACCAGAAATTACATTACAATAATTCACACTTTATCATGCAGTTAAAATGTTATGTTTTATGTAATATATTAAACATGATATGCTTCCCTCTTTTTTTCCCTTTTCTTTTGTGCTAATCTTTGCAGTTTAATTTCTGGTTTCTTGACATTATGATCATATTATCAAATATATTAGTAACACTTTACAATAAGGTTTCATTTCTTAACATTAGTTAACTATATTGGAAGTAACCATGAAAAAATACTTAGATAATTCTTCTAAACATTTACTAATACACTTTTAAAATCAAAAGTTGTATTTAACATTATTTAATGCTCCGTGATCTAATGTGAACAAACAAAACTTAACCAAATATTCATAAATGCTTAAAAAAATATATTCTTAGTTCATGTTTGTTCACTAATGCATTAACTAATGTTATCAAACGAGAGCTTATTGTAAAGTGTTACCAATAAAATATACATTTTATATCATATTTTTGTTTTTTACAAAAACCTTCACAGTATATTGCTCAGTTCTGATGACCTGTGACTTTAATTGTATGGACAAAATATTTTTTCAAAATCACACATTTTTTATTTATTAATATTTATTTTATATTTTTTTTTGTGGCTAAATATTTATGTCATTTATGTGATTGTTTAACTGCTACATTACAATTTTTGTATTTACCTTGTGGAGGAATAAGTAGCCCACGTTATTATGTTGATAACTTCTGTTTATCTCAAACTCACACAGTTAAAGCCAGAAGAAGTCAAACAGCGACACACTCGCTCATCAAACGCCCGAACACACACACACACACCACGCTCGGCTCGTGTGTGTTTCTGAGCCGGCTCTGAGGATATGAGGTTTCTGTACTCAGCTCATGAAGGAGATGTGTACGCATGTAGAAAACAGTGTGAAGCAGAACACACACACACACACACACACCACGCTCGGCTCATGTGTGTTTCTGAGCCGGATATGAGGTTTCTGTACTCAGCTCATGAAGGAGATGTGTACGCATGTAGAAAACAGTGTGAAGCAGAACACAGCACACACACACACACACACACACACACACACCACGCTCGGCTCATGTGTGTTTCTGAGCCGGATATGAGGTTTCTGTACTCAGCTCATGAAGGAGATGTGTACGCATGTAGAAAACAGTGTGAAGCAGAACACAGCACACACACACACACACACACCACGCTCGGCTCATGTGTGTTTCTGAGCCGGATAAGAGGTTTCTGTACTCAGCTCATGAAGGAGATGTGTACGCATGTAGAAAACAGTGTGAAGCAGAACACACACACACACACACACACACACACACCACGCTCGGCTCATGTGTGTTTCTGAGCCGGATAAGAGGTTTCTGTACTCAGCTCATGAAGGAGATGTGTACGCATGTAGAAAACAGTGTGAAGCAGAACACCGCACACGCGCTCTGATTACTGTGTTCTTCATATTATATCTATAATCAGCATATTAATGATTAATGAACACTGCAGAATCTGCATCTGAAGTGGCACTGAAGTGTATTTACACACACTGGTTAACACTGCTCAGAGGAATGCATTAATAATGTTGATGATAAGCTTGAGCCGGCGGTGTACAGCGCCTTCCCTCGGGGTCTTCACACACACTTCTCTGCGCCTGATCTCAGTTCAGTGTAAACGCACGTATGATCCGCTTTGCCAGTGTGAACAGAGACGACACAGAAGCGCTTCTGCTCCACTTGTGCAGATCTGGCATTAGCGGTCAGTGTCTCTGGTCATGTGTCCAGTCCTGAAGGCTATTAATATCGGCTGTGTTCGGCAGGCCTGAGCTTTCACCTCATTATACGTCACAGTGTCTGATAGTGTCTGAGCAAACTCTCCGGTTAACCCCATCAAGCCCACACTCGTGAAGATGCACTGATCTCCTGCACTGCTTCTGTCTCCGATTGAGTTTTCTCTCTTTTATCCAGTAAACGTCTTTGTGTAGTTGTAGAAACTCCAGCTCGAGCCTCACGTCTCTCTGTGTGTCTAATGTGATTATTATCAAGTAAACGTAAGAATAAGTAATATTTCAGCTGAATTAATGCAGGTTTACTTGATTATCCAGACATCATTTAATATAAAAATCAAGAGTATCAAATATGATCATCAGGCTTATTTGTTCATCTGTCAATCATCATTGTTTTGCATTGCATTAAGTTTTAAAACAGATCATAAAAACTTAAGCATGTAAATATCATCTCACTAAGGCATGTTATTGGCAGATATTGATCACTCTAAAAAATGCTGGGTTGTTTCAACCCAATTTTGGGTCAAATATGGACAAACCCAAACGTTGGGTTAAAAATTTAATTTCAAAATTTAACCCAACGGCTGGGTTTGTCCATATTTGACCCAAAATTGGGTTGAAACAACCCAGCATTTTCTAGAGAGTCTGATATACTGATATAAAGATCTCATTGGTTTACATTACAAGCATCCATATGAATATCAACATCTGCAGCTTATTTTTGCTAAGTTTGAGTCTCTGAATAAAACTGAGCAGTTCTTTCCTCCATATTTTCACTAATATCAGACTATATGAGGCATAAAAGTCTGATTTATCAAATCGGATACTCAACAAAAACACATATGAAAACTTTTTTTTGGTTCAATAAACCGTTCCAATTCAAACACTGAGATGACATTTCATACGTCAGGCTTTACAGGGTTCATGTCATGCATAATAACTGTATGTTTCCTCGTAGACACACTCTCAAAAATGCTGGGTTGTTTTAACCCAATTTTGGGTCAAATATGGACAAACCCAAACGTTGGGTTAAAAAATGTAATTAAAAAAATTAACCCAACGGCTGGGTTTGACCATATTTGACCCAAAATTGGGTTAAAACAACCCAGCATTTTTTTGAGTGTATTTCAGAGCATCGTTCAGCATGTTCCGGTGTTTACCGTGGTAGGAAGAGGAGGATGAAGGAGAGGAAGAGTCTGAGGAAGATGTACACTAGTGCCTGGAAGAGCGACAGGAAAGTGGGGTTTTCTCCGAGATGTGGGAATAGAGGGAACGTTTCTGCTGGATCTACGGGAGAGGAACCGGGAGCTTCGGAAGCTTTACGGGAGGGAGACTGTGAATCACCGGATGAAGGAACGGGAGTCGCTACATGGTTTCTAGATTCATCCGGTTCATCCTCACATCTCTCCGACTCCGCAGGACACTGGGAAGCGTTCGGTGTGGGACACACTCTACGGGGTTCAGAGTTACGTACGGTTTCCCACCTCTGCCAGAACGGGTCATATTCCTCGCTGTCGCTAAAGCCTCTCCGAGTCTCTTGTGGCTGCGAGCCGTCGGTCGCGAAGTTTGCAAAAAACTGTGCTGCGAAATTCATCCTCAAGCTGAAGCTCTCTGATGTGTGTGTGTGTGTGTGTGTGTCCAACAGTACTGTCCTCGGTCTGTCCTACAGGACATTAGCTGACTGCTCAGGGTTATTTAAGAAGGGATTACCCATAATCACACGCTGGACTCCACCTCCAGCTCTATTCCTGGATCAGACCGGGTCTACACCCGCCTCCCACGTGGTATAATCAGACACTCTAACGGGATAGATGAGGGCTTATGCTGCCCAGAGAAAGATGACCTCGCGTCCAGAGGAAAGTGTCCCCCGTAAGACCTCAAGCCCTGACCTCTAGGACAGGCCAAATCCTCTTCAGACAGGATCACAGATCACCTCTGACTCCACCGCATCATTTACACTGCCACAGACTTCATGACACTCAAACAGGTTTGGACGTGGAACAAAAATGATGATATATGAAGCATGGGTGCTGGGGTGTTCTGTTTAGTTGCTAGGGTGTTGCTAATGTAACCCCTCCACCCGGGCCCTACTCGCCCCGCTCTGTGCGGGCCTCGAACCCGGGTCTCCGGCGTGAGAGTCAGGCGCTCTAACAAGGAGGCTAAATTGAGATATTTATTATTGAGATCAGAGGAGTGAGGTTTACTCGCACAGCGACTACTAGCTGGCCTCCGTTACACTAAGGTGTCCTGTGTAGTTGTTAGGGTGTTGCTAAGGTGTTCTGTGTGGTTGCTAAGGTGTGTTGTGTGGTCTCTACAGTGTTACCGGGGTGTTCTGTGTGATTGCTAAGGTGTCTTGTGTGGTTGCTATGGTATTCTGTGTGGTTGCTAGAGTGTTCTCTGTGGCTACGGTGCTGCTAATGTGTTCTATGTAGTTGCTAGAGTGTTCCGGGGGTGTTCTGTGCTGCTAGGGTGTTGCTCGGGTGTTCTGAGTAGTTGCTAGGTTGTTGATAAGGTGTTTTGTGTAGTTGCTAGAGTGTTTGTTCTGTGTGGCTAGGCTGTTGCTAGGGTTATCTGTGTGGCTAGGGTGTTGCTAGGGTGTTCGGTGTAGTTGCTAGGGTGTTGCTTGGGTGTTCTAAGTAGTTGCTAGGTTGTTGATAAGGTGTTTTGTGTAGTTGCTAGAGTGTTTGTTCTGTGTGGCTAGGCTGTTGCTAGGGTTATCTGTGTGGCTAAGGTGTTGCTAGGGTGTTCGTTGTAGTTGCTAGGGTGTTGCTAGGGTGTTGCTCGGGTGTTCTAAGTAGTTGCTAGGTTGTTGATAAGGTGTTTTGTGTAGTTGCTAGAGTGTTTGTTCTGTGTGGCTAGGCTGTTGCTAGGGTTATCTATGTGGCTAGGGTGTTGCTAGGGTGTTCGGTGTAGTTGCTAGGGTGTTGCTAAGATGTTCTGTGTGGTCGCTAGAGTGTTGATAATGTGTTCTGTGTAGTTGCTAGAGTGTTGCTAAGGTGTTCTGTGTGGCTAGGGTGTTCTGTGTAGTTGCTAGGGTGTTGTTAATATGGTCTGTGTGGTCGCTAGATTGCTGCTGGTGTGTTCTGTGTAGTTGCTAGAGTGTTGCTAGGGTGTTCTGTGCAGTTGCTAGGGTGTTGCTAAGATGATCTGTGTGGTCACTAGATTGCTGCTGGTGTGCTTCTGTGTGGTTGCTAGAGTGTTGCTAGGGTGTTCTGTGTAGTTGCTAGGGTGTTGCTAAGATGATCTGTGTGGTCACTAGATTGCTGCTGGTGTGTTCTGTGTAGTTGCTAGAGTGTTGCTAGGGTGTTCTGTGCAGTTGCTAGGGTGTTGCTAAGATGATCTGTGTGGTCACTAGATTGCTGCTGGTGTGCTTCTGTGTGGTTGCTAGAGTGTTGCTAAGGGGTTCTGTGTGGCTAAGGTGTTGTTAATATGGTCTGTGTGGTCGCTAGATTGCTGTTGGTGTGTTCTGTGTAGTTGCTAGAGTGTTGCTAGGGTGTTCTGTGTTGTTGCTAGAGTGTTTTGTTTGACTAGGATGTTGCTAGGGTGTTCTGTGAAGTTGCTAGGGTGTTTCTAAGGCGTTCTGTGTGGTCGCTAGAGTTTTGCTGGGGTGTTCTGTGTAGTTGCTAGGGTGTTGCTAAGATGAACAGGTGAAAATGTTGCGTCTGATCACTTAGTAAAGTTGCAACACACGATGTGAGGAATCATTCATGCCTGGAGCACAGACGCTGCATTAAACACTCAACTTTAGCACTGACTGATAGTGCTATAGAGGCTCAGTACATCACTAACTAGGAGCACTAGTACTAGGGAACAGATTGATCACCCCTGTTGACAGAATTCTCACATAAACGTTCAAATTTAGTATAAAATGTAAAAAGAAAGCGCTTTCATGCACACCGCTATTATTCATCCACAGGACGTGTTTTATGGAGGTTGTGATAAAACGTTTGCTGCGTCTCTTTATCCAGCAGACGTACATGTGCAGACGAGATTTACAGACGCACACTAACGCCAGACATCACACGCCTGACAGCTTCAATACATCACACACACTAACAAGGGCTGAAGAAGATCCCGGCGGAGGATCACTGTTGTCCAGGTCCATCCCTCTGATGACCATTCCAGGAAAAAGAAAAGGATGAAAGTCCGGCCAAGGGAGAAGTCGATACAGAGATGGAGCCAAGAAACACTTCAGCAGATTCCAGCCGTGGGGCGGCGCACATAATGCGATACTCAGAAAGCTCAGAAAGTTTAAGAACAAATAGATGTATGGATTGGGAGGAACCCGATCGCAGTTAATCAGCCAGATCTCATCAAAGCACAGAGGAGAAGATGAAAGATAAGAGGAGATCAGCTATCAGAGAGTGTGTGTGTCTCGGGTGATCTGCAGTCCTCTCCTTCTTAAGTAGCTTTGCACACTGTGAACTTTACCCTTGAAAACCTGCGGCTGAACTTTCACTCGGTTTCTGTCATACTGACGATCTGTGTGTGTTTCTCAGGACCGTTCATGTGGAATGAATGATTGCTCAAATAATGTGTGTCAGACCGACGCACCATTTCACCTGCTGGACCAGAGAACAGGTGAGACACTCCCACAGACACTCACTGGAGGAAGATCAAAGATCACTGCGACTCTTTTCAAACCAGACAGGAAGAAAACACCTAGACACAACACAGAAAACTCTAGCAACCACACAAGACACCCTAGCAACTGCATAGCAAAACCCCAGCAACCACACAGAACAACCTAGCAACACCCTAGCGACCACACAAGACACCCTAGCAACACCCCAGCAACCACACAGAACAGACTAGCAACACCCTAGCGACCACACAAGACACCCTAGCAACTGCATAGCAACACCCCAGCAACCACACAGAACAACCTAGCAACACCCTAGCGACCACACAAGACACCCTAGCAACTGCATAGCAACACCCCAGCAACCACACAGAACAACCTAGCAACCACACAAGACACCCTAGCAACTGCATAGCAACACCCCAGCAACCACACAGAACAGACTAGCAATACCCTAGCGACCAAATAGCCTACCTGCCACCTTAAACACCCTAGCAACATGGTGTAAGTTTTACACAGGTCCCATATGTGCTTTTGTCTGAAAATGTAAAGGTCTAGTTGTGTTGTAGATTGCTCTGAGTTCAGCTGTTTATTGTGTCATAATAATAATAATAATAGCAACACCAGTGACCTTGGTCTGGTCTGTGTCTCATTAGAGCGGCTCCAGACTAATCTAGACGGACATGTTTACTGTGATCCACTGCCTCAGGACCATGATGATGATGATGATGATGATGTGTGTGTGTGTGTGTGCGTGCGTGTGTGTGTGTGCGTGTGCTGTGCGTCATCACTGTTCATCTTCTGCACAGACTCTGGGAATGATTTACACACATTTCAGCAAAAAAGCTTTTTTATTCCCTGTAATTCTTAAATGTTCATAATGAGTTTTGAGTGTGTTGAATTTATAACAGAATGACAGTGTGTGTGTAATCTAATGTTATTTATGTACATGTGTATATATATATATCATAGTAATAATTTTGTGATGATCAAACTAGGGTTCTTCAGTTAATAAAAAGCTAATAATTTTAAGCTAATATTAAAATGTAATATTAATAAAATAATACTTATAATTAAAACAATGCATTTTTATTAATAAATAACATTTAATAATAATAATATTGTGATAAATATGATTAAACATTTAATAATCATAAAAATGTACAATTAAAAGAAAAAATATATATTTTATTAATGTAATGCGACCATTAACAACATAGAACAACCTAGTAACAAACTGCATAACAACGCTAACCCTAGCAACTGCATAGCAACACCCTAGCAACCACACAGAACAATAAATCATTGAAATTCAATTACACCAGATTAAATATTTTATTAGATTAAATATTTTATTTTATTACCTACATGTAATGTTAGCAGCCAAACAGAACAGCCTAGCAACACCATAGTTACCACCTAGCAGTGATTTCAAGCATGAACTCTTTTAAAAAGAGGATCAAGGACTGGTTACTACAGAGGGTAGCGGAATAGAACCAGTGGCTAGTTACCGTTTATATTCTTGTTTATTTAAGGAAAATGTTTGTACAGTATGTTATGTCATTGATTATCACACAGGGTGTAAGTGTCTCGTCCTGATGTTACGTGTTGAGGACCACAATGCAAGTAAGTCCTGGACTTTGTTGTGTTTTTATCCTCGATTGTATATGATGCCTTTTGTTTTATGCTTAAGGCATTCTTGATATAATTAAATAAATCAAATCAAAATCAAATTCTTGATAAAAATAAAATAAAAACTGCATAGCAACGCCCTAGTAACCACACAGAACAATAAAAAAATAATACTTTTTTAACACAATACAAATGATTAGTTCACCTGCATGTCATGTGACCATTAACTGGCATCAGAGTTAGTTAACCAGTTGATCAGAGACATGTTTAACATGTTAACTATTGGAATATGAAGTTGATTATCTCGGGAGGCCCATTAGAGCTCAAAGGGGCTCTGCTGTTCTTGGCCTCATGTCTGCATGAGTGTGTGTGTGTGTGTGTGTGTGTTTGGCTCCAGCACAGGAGACCCACCCGCTCGGTTCCTCCTCCTCCACTTCTGTTCTGTGTGTTCATCAGGAACGCAGTGCATCGAGACACACACTGCAGTGTGAACGGAGGATCTGCTGTTCTTCTGCTCGGTTCTCGGTGTTTGGGACGGGCGTGACGTCATGGGCCGCTGGTCAACACGTGTCGCGCTTCTGACGCTGCTCATTGGTCAGATTCTCGCAGGTAAGACCGCGGATTGGCTGGAGCTCGTGTTCATGAGTTTGACATGCAGCCGTTGTCTTTGAGGATCATGTCGATCTGTGTTCTCAACGACTAGTGTAAGTGTGTGTGTGCGAGATAATGTGTGTGTGTGTGTAACTGAGAGAGAGAGTTGATGTGTGTGAGTAACTGCGACTGGAACATCTGGTTCTGATTGTGTGTGTGTGTGTGTGTTCAGTGCTGTATGACTGACAGAACCGCAGAAACACAGGAGATTTCACACATGATCTGCTGGAGTCTTGAAGCTTCATGTTCCTGTCCTCAAATCCAGATCCGAGTGTGTGTGTGTGTGTGTGTGTGTGTGTGTGTGTGTGTGTGTGTGTGTGTGTGTGATCTCACGCTCATGGAATGACCATAAACACACGTAACCGTTCTCTTGTGTTTGGCTCAGAGTTTCACTTTCATCATTTACTCCAAACCTCTGTGACTCACTTTATTCCTCTACAATCTTGTTTTTATTAGTTTTTATATCAGCAGAACCAAACAGAGAAAACAAGCCAGATAATGAGATATGCACCACAGATCTTGTTTCTTTTCTTGTTTGTTAGTAATATCTAAACAATCTTATATCAAGAGAACCTCTTTTTTTTAAGAGGACCCATTATACCTTCCTCGAGTCTTGCTGTAGTTCAGGCTCGACTAGAACAGGTTCTCCTGCTGGAATGTTGATTATTCTCCTCATATTCTCCAGTGTTGCGGATCCTCTCTTCCCAGTCTGTCAGTAACACTGTTTACTTCCTGTCTCTATGAAGCCCCGCCTTCTGAAAAGCACACTGTGCTCTGATTGGTCGGCTGGAGCAGTGTGTTGTGATTGGTCGAGCGCTTCGAGTGTGTTTGGTAAATGCCCCGCCCCTTACCATAACCACCAGTTTAACACACTACTGACTAACTCAACCAGGCCCCGCCCCTTTATTCTGCGCATTAATTATTATAATGAGGAATATTGTGACGTGTTCGTACCCGGAAGAAACTCGAGACTACAGTGGAGGCGCTTCAGGAGTGTATTATTATAACGACACTGATCACACAGTTCCTCATCTGTGTGTGAGATTGACAGTGTTGTTGTGTTGATGTGTGTGTGTCGATGAGGATCTGACGTCAGATCAGACACACGTGTGTGTGTGTGTGTGTGTGTGTGTGTGTGTGTGTGCTGGTTTACTCTCGCTGTGTTTAACAGGCTCTTCCTTCACTAACAGGAGATCTATTAAAATGCTGCTCACGACAGAGAGTTTAATGCAAAAACATCAAAGACTGTGGAGGTGGGAATCCTGCGGGAAACTCGTGAAACATAACAAGCCCTGAGAGCTTTAAAAGCTGTGTGTGTGTGTGTGTGTCTGTGTGTGTCTGTGTGTGTGTGAGAGAGAGAGAGAGAGAGTGTGTGTGTGAGTGTGTGTATGAGAGAGAGAGAGAGACTGGAGAAAACGGCTTCTCAAAAAGCATAAACTCACTTCATTTCGAAAAAAAATTATATGAATATCTCAATAATAATGGAAGCCCATTTCCTCCACATAAGAAATAAAATCATGTTTACGTAAATCATAATTATAGAATGAAAAGTCACAATTATGACAAAAAAGTCGATAAATTCGATATTTTGACAACTAAAAAATGTGCTAAATTGAACATAAACTGAAATTATGATTAAAAAGGGCAAAATTATTAAATAAAGAGTCGAAATTATGACTTAAGTCAAAATTGTGACAAATCCAAAATTATAACATAGTAAGTTGAAGAAAAAGTCCAAATTTTGACATTAAGTCAATGTTATATAAAAAAATCTAAATTATCACGTGTACGTTTATAGGTTAAGGTCATAGCATACTTAGAAATTATGACAATAAAGTTAAAATTATGTCTTTAAAAGTTGAAATTGACAAAAAGTAAAAAATTGAACAATTGAAATGACTTGCAAAGTCGAAATTATAGAATAAAAAAAATCTAAATTAAGAGAAAAAAAGTAAAAATTATAACATACTAAATTGAAAAAAAAGTTGACATTCTGGTGTGAAAAGTCAAAATTATGACAAAAAGTCGAAATTTTGACAAAAAGTAAAAAATGTACATAAAATTAAACATACAAGGTTGACATTCTAAGGTCATAGCATAAATTGAAATTGACAATAAAATCGAAATTATGTCTTAAAAAGGTGTAATTGACAAAAAAGTCAAAATTATAACAATTGAAATTATAAAAAGGCAAAATTATGGCACAAAAAGGCAAAATTATAACATATTAAGTTGACATTATGACTTAAAAAGGCTAAATTATAACAAAGTCAAGTTTATAGCATAAATTGAAATTATGATATAAAAAAATTGACAAAAGTTGAAATACTGTACATTTTACTATGTAATAATTTTGACTTTTTTATGTCATCATTTTGACTTTTCATCTTATAATTAAGTTTTAGGTTATGATTTACCAGAGTTTTCTTCTTATGTGGCGTAAATGTGCTTACATAAGCCCCATTCACATCACAGCACTTTGAACCCGGCAAATTGCCGGCAAATTGCCGGAACGCCTTCTGTGTGAACGCAAACACGACCCGGGTTTAATGCCGGGATCGATGCCGGGTTGGGGACCTAGTAACATTGCCGTGTTCAGACCCGGAACGCGCGCTGTGTGAACAAAAGCCAGGACAAATGCCGTAAGGGGTGTGTCGTAGTGATGATGCACGAGCCTTCGCAATGACAGTTA
>NC_136889.1:580506-583363 GCF_949152265.1 Phoxinus phoxinus
CACACTAACTACAGTTAGAAAACACAACATTACACACTCACTACAGTTAGAAAACACAACATTACACACTAACTACAGTTAGAAAACACAACATTACACACTCACTACAGTTAGACAACACAACATTACACACTCACTACAGTTAGAAAACACAACATTACACACTCACTACAGTTAGAAAACACCACATTACACACTAACTACAGTTAGAAAACACAACATTACACACTAACTACAGTTAGACAACACAACATTACACACTCACTACAGTTAGAAAACACAACATTACACACTAACTACAGTTAGAAAACACAACATTACACACTAACTACAGTTAGAAAACACAACATTACACACTAACTACAGTTAGAAAACACAACATTACACACTAACTACAGTTAGACGACACAACATTACACACTCACTACAGTTAGACAACACAACATTACACACTCACTACAGTTAGAAAACACAACATTACACACTAACTACAGTTAGCAACACAACATTACACACTCACTACAGTTAGACAACACAACATTACACACTAACTACAGTTAGACAACACAACATTACACACTCACTACAGTTAGAAAACACAACATTACACACTAACTACAGTTAGAAAACACAACATTACACACTAACTACAGTTAGAAAACACAACATTACACACTAACTACAGTTAGAAAACACAACATTACACACTAACTACAGTTAGACAACACAACATTACACACTAACTACAGTTAGAAAACACAACAACACACACTTACTACAGTTAGAAAACACAACATTACACACTAACTACAGTTAGAAAACACAACATTACACACTAACTACAGTTAGAAAACACAACATTACACACTAACTACAGTTAGAAAACACAACATTACACACTCACTACAGTTAGAAAACACAACACTACACACTCACTACAGTTAGAAAACACAACATTACACACTAACTACAGTTAGAAAACACAACATTACACACTCACTACAGTTAGAAAACACAACACTACACACTCACTACAGTTAGAAAACACAACATTACACACTAACTACAGTTAGAAAACACAACATTACACACTAACTACAGTTAGAAAACACAACATTACACACTAACTACAGTTAGAAAACACAACATTACACACTAACTACAGTTAGACAACACAACATTACACACTAACTACAGTTAGAAAACACAACATTACACACTAACTACAGTTAGAAAACACAACATTACACACTAACTACAGTTAGAAAACACAACATTACACACTAACTACAGTTAGACAACACAACATTACACACTCACTACAGTTAGAAAACACAACATTACACACTAACTACAGTTAGAAAACACAACATTACACACTCACTACAGTTAGAAAACACAACATTACACACTAACTACAGTTAGAAAACACAACATTACACACTAACTACAGTTAGACAACACAACATTACACACTAACTACAGTTAGACAACACAACATTACACACTCACTACAGTTAGACAACACAACATTACACACTCACTACAGTTAGAAAACACAACATTACACACTAACTACAGTTAGAGAACACAACATTACACACTAACTACAGTTAGAAAACACAACATTACACACTAACTACAGTTAGAAAACACAACATTACACACTAACTACAGTTAGAAAACACAACATTACACACTCACTACAGTTAGAAAACACAACATTACACACTCACTACAGTTAGAAAACACAACATTACACACTCACTACAGTTAGACAACACAACATTACACACTCACTACAGTTAGAAAACACAACATTACACACTAACTACAGTTAGAAAACACAACATTACACACTAACTACAGTTAGAAAACACAACATTACACACTAACTACAGTTAGAAAACACAACATTACACACTAACTACAGTTAGAAAACACAACATTACACACTAACTACAGTTAGACAACACAACATTACACACTAACTACAGTTAGACAACACAACATTACACACTAACTACAGTTAGAAAAACAACATTACACACTAACTACAGTTAGACAACACAACATTACACACTCACTACAGTTAGACAACACAACATTACACACTAACTACAGTTAGACAACACAACATTACACACTAACTACAGTTAGAAAACAACATTACACACTAACTACAGTTAGACAACACAACATTACACACTCACTACAGTTAGACAACACAACATTACACACTCACTACAGTTAGACAACACAACATTACACACTAACTACAGTTAGACAACACAACATTACACACTAACTACAGTTAGAAAACAACATTACACACTAACTACAGTTAGAAAACACAACATTACACACTCACTACAGTTAGACAACACAACATTACACACTAACTACAGTTAGACAACACAACATTACACACTAACTACAGTTAGAAAACAACATTACACACTAACTACAGTTAGACAACACAACATTACACACTCACTACAGTTAGACAACACAACATTACACACTCACTACAGTTAGACAACACAACATTACACACTAACTACAGTTAGACAACACAACATTACACACTAACTACAGTTAGAAAACAACATTACACACTAACTACAGTTAGAAAACACAACATTACACACTCACTACAGTTAGAAAACACAACATTACACACTCACTACAGTTAGACAACACAACATTACACACTCACTACAGTTAGACAACACAACATTACACACCTAACTACAGTTAGACAACACAACATTACACACTAACTACAGTTAGAAAACAACATTACACACTAACTACAGTTAGAAAACACAACATTACACACTCACTACAGTTAGAA
>NC_136889.1:583563-598563 GCF_949152265.1 Phoxinus phoxinus
AACTACAGTTAGAAAACACAACATTACACACTAACTACAGTTAGAAAACACAACATTACACACTAACTACAGTTAGAAAACACAACATTACACACTAACTACAGTTAGAAAACACAACATTACACACTAACTACAGTTAGACAACACAACATTACACACTAACTACAGTTAGAAAACACAACATTACACACTAACTACAGTTAGAAAACACAACATTACACACTAACTACAGTTAGAAAACACAACATTACACACTAACTACAGTTAACTACAGTTAGAAAACACAACATTACACACTAACTACAGTTAGAAAACACAACATTACACTACTAACTACAGTTAGACAACACAACATTACACACTAACTACAGTTAGAAAACACAACATTACACACTAACTACAGTTAACTACAGTTAGAAAACACAACATTACACACTAACTACAGTTAGAAAACACAACATTACACACTAACTACAGTTAGACAACACAACATTACACACTAACTACAGTTAGACAACACAACATTACACACTAACTACAGTTAGAAAACACAACATTACACACTAACTACAGTTAGAAAACACAACATTACACACTAACTACAGTTAACTACAGTTAGAAAACACAACATTACACACTAACTACAGTTAGAAAACACAACATTACACACTAACTACAGTTAGAAAACACAACATTACACACTAACTACAGTTAACTACAGTTAGAAAACACAACATTACACACTAACTACAGTTAGAAAACACAACATTACACACTAACTACAGTTAGAAAACACAACATTACACACTAACTACAGTTAGAAAACACAACATTACACACTAACTACAGTTAGAAAACACAACATTACACACTAACTACAGTTACTACAGTTAGAAAACACAACATTACACACTAACTACAGTTAGAAAACACAACATTACACACTAACTACAGTTAGAAAACACAACATTACACACTAACTACAGTTAGAAAACACAACATTACACACTAACTACAGTTAGAAACACAACATTACACACTAACTACAGTTAGAAAACACAACATTACACACTCACTACAGTTAGAAAACACAACATTACACACTAACTACAGTTAGAAAACACAACATTACACACTAACTACAGTTAGAAAACACAACATTACACACTAACTACAGTTAGAAAACACAACATTACACACTAACTACAGTTAGAAAACACAACATTACACACTAACTACAGTTAGAAAACACAACATTACACACTAACTACAGTTAGAAAACACAACATTACACACTAACTACAGTTAGAAAACACAACATTACACACTAACTACAGTTAGAAAACACAACATTACACACTCACTACAGTTAGAAAACACAACATTACACACTCACTACAGTTAGAAAACACAACATTACACACTAACTACAGTTAGAAAACACAACATTACACACTAACTACAGTTAGAAAACACAACATTTCACACTAACTACAGTTAGAAAACACAACATTACACACTCACTACAGTTAGAAAACACAACATTACACACTAACTACAGTTAGAAAACACAACATTACACACTAACTACAGTTAGAAAACACAACATTACACACTAACTACAGTTAGAAAACACAACATTACACACTAACTACAGTTAGAAAACACAACATTACACACTAACTACAGTTAGACAACACAACATTACACACTAACTACAGTTAGACAACACAACATTACACACTAACTACAGTTAGAAAACAACATTACACACTAACTACAGTTAGACAACACAACATTACACACTCACTACAGTTAGACAACACAACATTACACACTAACTACAGTTAGACAACACAACATTACACACTAACTACAGTTAGAAAACAACATTACACACTAACTACAGTTAGACAACACAACATTACACACTCACTACAGTTAGACAACACAACATTACACACTCACTACAGTTAGACAACACAACATTACACACTAACTACAGTTAGACAACACAACATTACACACTAACTACAGTTAGAAAACAACATTACACACTAACTACAGTTAGAAAACACAACATTACACACTCACTACAGTTAGAAAACACAACATTACACACTAACTACAGTTAGACAACACAACATTACACACTAACTACAGTTAGAAAACAACATTACACACTAACTACAGTTAGACAACACAACATTACACACTCACTACAGTTAGACAACACAACATTACACACTCACTACAGTTAGACAACACAACATTACACACTAACTACAGTTAGACAACACAACATTACACACTAACTACAGTTAGAAAACAACATTACACACTAACTACAGTTAGAAAACACAACATTACACACTCACTACAGTTAGAAAACACAACATTACACACTAACTACAGTTAGAAAACACAACATTACACACTAACTACAGTTAGAAAACACAACATTACACACTAACTACAGTTAGAAAACACAACATTACACACTAACTACAGTTAGAAAACACAACATTACACACTAACTACAGTTAGAAAACACAACATTACACACTAACTACAGTTAGAAAACACAACATTACACACTAACTACAGTTAGAAAACACAACATTACACACTAACTACAGTTAGAAAACACAACATTACACACTAACTTACAGTTAGAAAACACAACATTACACACTAACTACAGTTAGAAAACACAACATTACATACTAACTACAGTTAGACAACACAACATTACACACTAACTACAGTTAGAAAACACAACATTACACACTAACTACAGTTAACTACAGTTAGAAAACACAACATTACACACTAACTACAGTTAGACAACACAACATTACACACTAACTACAGTTAGACAACACAACATTACACACTAACTACAGTTAGAAAACACAACATTACACACTAACTACAGTTAGAAAACACAACATTACACACTAACTACAGTTAACTACAGTTAGAAAACACAACATTACACACTAACTACAGTTAGAAAACACAACATTACACACTAACTACAGTTAGAAAACACAACATTACACACTAACTACAGTTAACTACAGTTAGAAAACACAACATTACACACTAACTACAGTTAGAAAACACAACATTAAACACTAACTACAGTTAGAAAACACAACATTACACACTAACTACAGTTAGAAAACACAACATTACACACTAACTACAGTTAGAAAACACAACATTACACACTAACTACAGTTAACTACAGTTAGAAAACACAACATTACACACTAACTACAGTTAGAAAACACAACATTACACACTAACTACAGTTAGAAAACACAACATTACACACTAACTACAGTTAGAAAACACAACATTACACACTAACTACAGTTAACTACAGTTAGAAAACACAACATTACACACTAACTACAGTTAGAAAACACAACATTACACACTAACTACAGTTAGACAACACAACATTACACACTAACTACAGTTAGACAACACAACATTACACACTAACTACAGTTAGAAAACACAACATTACACACTAACTACAGTTAGAAAACACAACATTACACACTAACTACAGTTAGAAAACACAACATTACACCCTAACTACAGTTAGAAAACACAACATTACACACTAACTACAGTTAGAAAACACAACATTACACACTAACTACAGTTAGACAACACAACATTACACACTAACTACAGTTAGAAAACACAACATTACACACTCACTACAGTTAGAAAACACAACATTACACACTAACTACAGTTAGAAAACACAACATTACACACTAACTACAGTTAGAAAACACAACATTACACAATAACTACAGTTAGAAAACACAACATTACACACTAACTACAGTTAGAAAACACAACATTACACACTAACTACAGTTAGAAAACACAACATTACACACTAACTACAGTTAGAAAACACAACATTACACACTCACTACAGTTAGAAAACACAACATTACACACTAACTACAGTTAGAAAACACAACATTACACACTCACTACAGTTAGAAAACACAACATTACACACTCACTACAGTTAGAAAACACAACATTACACACTCACTACAGTTAGAAAACACAACATTACACACTCACTACAGTTAGAAAACACAACATTACACACTAACTACAGTTAGAAAACACAACATTACACACTCACTACAGTTAGAAAACACAACATTACACACTAACTACAGTTAGAAAACACAACATTACACACTAACTACAGTTAGAAAACACAACATTACACACTCACTACAGTTAGAAAACACAACATTACACACTCACTACAGTTAGAAAATACAACATTACACACTAACTACGGTTAGAAAACACAACATTACACACTAACTACGGTTAGAAAACACAACATTACACACTAACTACGGTTAGAAAACACAACATTACACACTAACTACAGTTAGAAAACACAACATTACACACTCACTACAGTTAGAAAACACAACATTACACACTAACTACAGTTAGAAAACACAACATTACACACTCACTACAGCTAGAAAACACAACATTACACACTAACTACAGCTAGAAAACACAACATTACACACTCACTACAGTTAGAAAACACAACATTACACACTCACTACAGTTAGAAAACACAACATTACACACTCACTACAGTTAGAAAACACAACATTACACACTCACTACAGTTAGAAAACACAACATTACACACTAACTACAGTTAGAAAACACAACATTACACACTCACTACAGTTAGAAAACACAACATTACACACTAACTACAGTTAGAAAACACAACATTACACACTAACTACAGTTAGAAAACACAACATTACACACTAACTACAGTTAGAAAACACAACATTACACACTAACTACAGTTAGAAAACACAACATTACACACTAACTACAGTTAGAAAACACAACATTACACACTAACTACAGTTAGAAAACACAACATTACACACTAACTACAGTTAGAAAACACAACATTACACACTCACTACAGTTAGAAAACACAACATTACACACTCACTACAGTTAGAAAACACAACATTACACACTAACTACAGTTAGAAAACACAACATTACACACTAACTACAGTTAGAAAACACAACATTACACACTAACTACAGTTAGAAAACACAACATTACACACTCACTACAGTTAGAAAACACAACATTACACACTAACTACAGTTAGAAAACACAACATTACAGACACACATTACAGACACACTACAGTTAGAAAACACAACATTACACACTAACTACAGTTAGAAAACACAACATTACACACTAACTACAGTTAGAAAACACAACATTACACACTAACTACAGTTAGAAAACACAACATTACACACTAACTACAGTTAGAAAACACAACATTACACACTAACTACAGTTAGACAACACAACATTACACACTAACTACAGTTAGAAAACACAACATTACACACTCACTACAGTTAGACAACACAACATTACACACTAACTACAGTTAGACAACACAACATTACACACTCACTACAGTTAGAAAACACAACATTACACACTCACTACAGTTAGAAAACACAACATTACACACTAACTACAGTTAGAAAACACAACATTACACACTAACTACAGTTAGAAAACACCACATTACACACTAACTACAGTTAGAAAACACCACATTACACACTAACTACAGTTAGAAAACACAACATTACACACTCACTACAGTTAGAAAACACAACATTACACACTAACTACAGTTAGAAAACACAACATTACACACTAACTACAGTTAGAAAACACCACATTACACACTAACTACAGTTAGAAAACACAACATTACACACTCACTACAGTTAGAAAACACAACATTACACACTAACTACAGTTAGACAACACAACATTACACACTCACTACAGTTAGAAAACACAACATTACACACTAACTACAGTTAGACAACACAACATTACACACTCACTACAGTTAGAAAACACAACATTACACACTAACTACAGTTAGAAAACACAACATTACACACTAACTACAGTTAGAAAACACCACATTACACACTAACTACAGTTAGAAAACACCACATTACACACTAACTACAGTTAGAAAACACAACATTACACACTCACTACAGTTAGAAAACACAACATTACACACTAACTACAGTTAGACAACACAACATTACACACTCACTACAGTTAGACAACACAACATTACACACTCACTACAGTTAGACAACACAACATTACACACTAACTACAGTTAGAAAACACAACATTACACTAACTACAGTTAGAAAACACAACATTACACACTCACTACAGTTAGAAAACACAACATTACACACTCACTACAGTTAGAAAACACAACATTACACACTAACTACAGTTAGACAACACAACATTACACACTCACTACAGTTAGACAACACAACATTACACACTCACTACAGTTAGACAACACAACATTACACACTAACTACAGTTAGAAAACACAACATTACACTAACTACAGTTAGAAAACACAACATTACACACTCACTACAGTTAGAAAACACAACATTACACACTAACTACAGTTAGACAACACAACATTACACACTAACTACAGTTAGACAACACAACATTACACACTAACTACAGTTAGAAAACACAACATTACACACTAACTACAGTTAGACAACACAACATTACACACTAACTACAGTTAGACAACACAACATTACACACTAACTACAGTTAGACAACACAACATTACACACTAACTACAGTTAGAAAACACAACATTACACACTAACTACAGCTAGACAACACAACATTACACACTAACTACAGTTAGACAACACAACATTACACACTAACTACAGTTAGACAACACAACATTACACACTAACTACAGTTAGAAAACACAACATTACACACTAACTACAGCTAGACAACACAACATTACACACTAACTACAGTTAGAAAACACAACATTACACACTAACTACAGCTAGACAACACAACATTACACACTAACTACAGTTAGACAACACAACATTACACACTAACTACAGTTAGACAACACAACATTACACACTAACTACAGTTAGAAAACACAACATTACACACTAACTACAGCTAGACAACACAACATTACACACTAACTACAGCTAGACAACACAACATTACACACTAACTACAGTTAGAAAACACAACATTACACACTAACTACAGTTAGAAAACACAACATTACACACTAACTACAGCTAGACAACACAACATTACACACTAACTACAGTTAGACAACACAACATTACACACTAACTACAGTTAGACAACACAACATTACACACTAACTACAGTTAGAAAACACAACATTACACACTAACTACAGCTAGACAACACAACATTACACACTAACTACAGCTAGACAACACAACATTACACACTAACTACAGTTAGAAAACACAACATTACACACTAACTACAGCTAGACAACACAACATTACACACTAACTACAGTTAGACAACACAACATTACACACTAACTACAGTTAGACAACACAACATTACACACTAACTACAGTTAGAAAACACAACATTACACACTAACTACAGTTAGACAACACAACATTACACACTAACTACAGTTAGACAACACAACATTACACACTAACTACAGTTAGACAACACAACATTACACACTAACTACAGTTAGAAAACACAACATTACACACTCATTACAGTTAGAAAACACAACATTACACACTCACTACAGTTAGACAACACAACATTACACACTAACTACAGTTAGAAAACACAACATTACACACTCACTACAGTTAGAAAACACAACATTACACACTCATTACAGTTAGAAAACACAACATTACACACTAACTACAGTTAGAAAACACAACATTACACACTCATTACAGTTAGAAAACACAACATTACACACTCACTACAGTTAGACAACACAACATTACACACTAACTACAGTTAGAAAACACAACATTACACACTAACTACAGTTAGACAACACAACATTACACACTAACTACAGTTAGACAACACAACATTACACACTCACTACAGTTAGAAAACACCACATTACACACTAACTACAGTTAGAAAACACAACATTACACACTCATTACAGTTAGAAAACACAACATTACACACTCACTACAGTTAGAAAAGTCAAATGATACTCAACCACCCCTTTAAATCTTGCTTTCTAAAAAAATTAGCAAAATGGAGTTTGTGTTTAAAACAAGATCAAATATCTACCAATGTGGTCAGACAAATACAACTTACTTCACTTAAAGGTGCTGTATGTAACTCCACTAAACATGAAAATACCATAATATGTTTGCAGATATTGAGGAAACATGCAAAGTTCTTGTTCACGTTTCTCTGTTATTTTACACGTTCCCTGTTGTCAGTCAGGTTTTGTTTTGGTCTGTGTGACTCCGCCCACTGCCAGTTCAGCCAATAGTATTCCGACACCCCGGGTTGCCAGTTGGCATATCGTAGCCATGGAAACGAGCAAACAAACTGGGTCAGAGATCGCAGATTCCACACGGCCTCGATATCCATGTAAAGATCTCTATGAACGAGAGCATATTAAAACACGGATAAATCAACTCATAAACTTACGAGTACGTCTCCTCGGCTTCTGTTGTCAATTGTGCTCGTTCCTGTAACGTGTGCTCAAACTGGCAACCCGCGTGAGTGTGGAGTCTGAGGAGGCGGGGAACAGCGATCTCTGATATTTTGAGTGTGGACTGCAGTACCGATGTCCACCACTAGATGTCATTCTAACAGACTGCACCTTTAATCCTGATACACTTCTCTATCTTCAGTCATTCTGCTTCTTCTCCAGTAAATGCGTCTTGATTTAAGAATGTTTAGATATTTGTGCTAGAAAACAGAACATTGTTTGTTGCAGTCCCAGACCTCGCATCGCATCGGCCCGGATCCGGCACGTGTCGAACCACATGTTCCAGAGGCGTCCGGGATCTGGGCCGACACCGCTTGAGTCCGCTCGATGCTGACTACTTCTTCTTCTGTGGTGCAGCGTCTGGAGTCCGGCGTTCAGAAGCTGCAGGAGGAGCTGGATCTGCTGATGGAGGAGCTGGAGGCCCGTGAGTGGCGCCCCCTGGTGGACGGGTCACGTGTAGACCTGCTGGACGAGCCCCCGAACCCGTGACCAGCACAGCTCACAGCACACATCTGAGATCTGAAAGCAGCGACTCTCAAACTCTTCGACTCATCGCTGACAGTGTCGGCCGGATCCGGCACACATTCGGTCACTTACATGTGGATTCGACCCGTGCATCCGGCACGGATGTGTGCCGACACTGTCTGGGACTGCAAAACATGATGTTCTTCCTCAGTGTTTCTAGAATTTTTAGGGGATTTTTTTATACTAAATTATATTTTTGCTGTATTTATAATCCATTTATTTACTTTTTGAGCACAGACCTAAAAATTAAATTTCCAACTTAAACTGATGTGAATCTCGAACGCGACAGACTTAATCTTGATCTCTTCTCAAAGACGACACTTGGCAGATTATGGCTGAAGTGAAAAATGTTTTTAAAAGTCTTTAAAAAAAAACTTACAAAAAAGTCACAGTTATTATGAAAAATGCACAAAAATATTATTTTTAATTTGTATATGAAATATATATTTAAAAAAACATGTTTTACTCTAAAATTGCAACAACAACAAACTCAAAGCCATAAATCCAAACAAGTTGTTAAAAATGTAAGCTTGATCTCTCAGTGAGATGTTGTGCAACATACTAAATTGAAATTATGACAAAAAGTTGACATTCTGGTGTGAAAAGTCAAAATTATGACACAAAGTCGAAATTATGACAAAAAGTTAAAAACTAACGTAAAATTAAACATACTATGTTGACATTCAGGTGTAAAAGTCAAAATTATGACATTCTAAGGTCATAGCATAAATTTAAATTGACAATAAAATCGAAATTGTCTTAAGGTGTAATTGACAAAAAGTAAATGATGGCTTAAAAAGGCTAAATGACGGCACAAAAAGATAAAATTATAACATACTAAGTTGACATTATGACTTAAAAAGGCTACGTTTTTATAATCAATTTATTTACTTTTTTAACATAGACCTGAAACTTACATTTCCAACTTAAACTGATGTGAATCTCGCACGCTTTTGAGCGACAGACTTAATCTGGATCTCTCCTCAAAGACGACACTTGGCAGATTATTGCTGGAGTGAAAAAAGTTTTAATAAGTAAAGTTAAAAAAAGTTAGTTTTTTAAAATATATATTTAAAAAACATGCTTTACTCTAAAACTGCAACAACAACAAAATCAAAGCCATAAATCCAAACAAGTTGTGTTAAAAATGTAAGCTTGATCTCAGTGAGATGTTGTCCGGCTGCAGGACCGCACGCGTCCACTAGAGGACATTCGTTAAAAGAGCAAAATGATCTGCCAATGGGGTCAGACAAATATGATCTTATTCAAACAGAAATATGATTATTTTTCTTACCCCATTAGCAGATCATTTAGCTTTTTTTAAGCATCAACTCACTTAACTTATTAATTTCCCCAGAAAACAAAACATACAAGCTTTTGTCATTTCACTTCTTAAATGCATCTTGATTTGAGAAATGTTTGATATTTCATATTTGGACTGGAAACAAGACAGAAATACTGAGTAAGAAAAGCATTTTTTTGCAGTGTAGAGCGATTTGAGAGCTTTTCATAACTAGAAACATCATCAGTCCCATCTCCCAGTTCTCCCAGTTCTCCGAGATGTGGGAATCCTGTCTGAGTTTAGTTGCTCATTTTAATACTTGTTTGTTACTATTTTTAGCCCTTGTTTTAAGTCATTTTAATTCATCTTGAGTAAGTGAGAACACTGCCTTCTGTAGAGACAATCAGTGTTGGAGAAAGTTACTTTTAAATGTAATGCATTACAATATTGTATTACTCCCTAAAAAAGTAACTAATTACATATTTTGTGTGTGTGTGTGTTAATTTTTATGGAAAGCAATTGTACGTTACGTTTGCATGACTTTTTCTCACTTGTGCTGGGCTTGCTTTATTTTTATTTTTATAATAACCAAAAAAAAAAAAAAAGGTTGTATTTTTGGGCCTTTCACAGCGGAAGTGACGCGAGTAATCCGCAGGTCCACTCCTGTACAGCAGAGGGCGCCACTCAACACACGAGAAGAAGAAAGTGCAACAATTACTTACTCAAATGTGATGTTTATCTAAAGTCGTTTTTTGCTTATTAGAAGGTCACCAGGAAAGATTTTGGTTAATAAAGTGAGATTAAATACATAAAGTATATTTTTGTGTTTTCATAGCATATTACACACACCTGCATTTATTAAATGAGTTTGTGTTTCTGTAAGTGAGATGTGAGTGCAAGAAGAACTATATTAATTAACTTGGAAAGTGAACTCTGTAGATCTCTGATATTCTGTTCTTCACAGTCAGCTGATCACTTTAACAGCGACTGGAGGATTTGTTGTCGAATGTTTATTATGTCTGTATGTCTGTATCGTGTACATCATCTTCAGTCTCACACACACACACACACGCTTTATTAAGAAATAAACAGACACGAGAGCATGTTAATACTTTATTCATACTTTAATGATCGTCAAAATCTATGGGTTGCCAAAATATTCAAGAGAATCTATGGTTACGTGTACAGTATCATGCCGTCCACATTACACTGGAGAACAATATAAGTCTGGACTCAGTCCGTGAGGATTCATGACAGACTGAGCACACACACACACACACACACACACACACACACTTCTGCTCGAATCCTCCTAATGATTGACTGGAACATGCAGGACTTCAGATTCTCCACTGAATCTTCGCTTCTCTGACTAATGTTTATGTTTTACTGTTATAATATTTCAAAAACATTCCAAGATTTTACTTATTACAATAAATGCTTGTTTACAAATGTTACTGTTTCTATGGGCTTTAAGCGCTAATCAACACACACACACACACACACACACACACACACACACACTAACTCTCTCTCTCACACACACACACACACACAGCCTCTCTCACTCACACACACTCACTCTCTCACACACACACACACACACAGCCTCTCTCACTCACACACACACACACACTCACTCACTCACTCTTACACACACACACACGCTCTCACACTAACTCTTACTCACACGCTCTCTCTCACACACTCACTCTTTTACACACTCTTACTCACACTCTCTCACTCTTACACACACACACACACGCTCTCTCTCACACACTCACTCTTACACACACACACACACACTCTCTCACACACTCACTCTTACACACACACACACACACACGCTCTCTCTCACACACTCTCACTCTCTTACTCACACACACACACACACACACACACACACACACGCTCTCTCTCACACACTCTCACTCTCTTACTCACACACACACACACACTCTCTCACTCTTACACACACACACGCTCTCTCACACACTCACTCTTACACACACACGCTCTCTCTCACACACTCACTCACTCTTACACACACACACACACACACACACGCTCTCTCTCACACACTCACTCACTCTTACACACACACACACACACACACACACACGCTCTCTCTCACACACTCTCACTCTAACACACACACACGCTCTCTCTCACACACTCACTCTTACACACACACACACACACACGCTCTCTCTCACACACACTCACTCTTACACACACACACACACACACACGCTCTCTCTCACACACACGCACACACACACGCACAGGCACTCAGTTATATTATAAATGGCTATGCAAATGGTACAAAAGCTTTGGCGTATTTGCCTACAAGTTGTGCCTGCACACTTGAAAGAGATTTTACACACATGGTATGAAGACGTCGCTTCATCAAACTCTCGCTATCGTCTACATAATACGCTTGCGTCAGCGCGTCCACATACAACTGTGGAGGAAGACTGTTCACTATGTACATGTTTACATGATGAAGAGTTTACGGTTCACCGCAGAAGTCTTCCTCAGTTTCTGTCTCGTTCCCAGCGCTAACTTCTTCCATCAAGACACACGTACTGGGGAAGCAGCGGATGACCAGATCATGTCTGACTTTATTACTCTTTTAATAAAAAATAATCAGACAAACTTAATTCAAAGAAAAAAACAATATATTTTTTGGCAGATATTTGTTCTTGTTTTCAGCACAAACTCACTTCATTTTGATACATTTTTCAGAAAGCAACACTTAATATCTTCAGTAATTTCGCTGCTTCTCCAGTAAATGTGTCGTGATTTATGAATGTTCAGATATTAGTTCTGGAACCCGAGACAGAAACAGAAGAACATCTGCAGTGTAACGAACGCTACACGTGTGCCGACATCAACACCGCTCTCGGTTATTCCTACTGGAGTAATGCTACACTACAGGAACCTCGGGAAACTACTGAAGCACACACACACACACACACACACACACACACACACACACGCTACTGTCTGTCAGCTATAAATAATCTTAAACTGGTGTCCTATAGAGCTTCAGTAAGCAGCGGAGATGAAGGGTTCTCGGCTCATCTAACCCGTCACTGAATGCTAGTGTAAGAAGTCGAACAGTCAGAAAGGTAATTTGGCAACATGTGAGAAGAGGAAGGTTTCAAAGCAGCGACAAGAGACACATATATTCCAGGAAACACCATCATCATCATCATCATCATCATAACTGTGGGTTTATGGGTCTATGGTTATGATGCCTTCACATGCTAGAGGAAACTTCCCACTTCTGAAGTCGTATTCCGGTTCTTATTAAAGCCAAAATGATATTTAGCGCCCCATTTATTGACAACCATATAAACATGCACTGCATCTGGACAGTCAGCTTGCTGGCGGTTCTGGAGTATCGGTCAAATACAGGCCATCGTCACCGTGTTTACAACATACAATGTGCTTCAGATATATGTAAATATGCACAACTTTAACATCAAGATCTTGCAGCTGTTGGGGAAACTAATGCAGAATAGCCGTTACAGCAGCAGTCGATCTCTTCTCCGCCGTGTTCAAGGGTTATGGCCCACCCAACTCGGTTTCCCAGTAGTAAATATGACTTGAGAGGGCGTTCATGTCCAAAATCCAACTAGGAAACTCAAACTAGGAAACTACAACTAGGAATTTCCGACTAGGGAACTTCAACTAGGAAACTACAACTAGGAATTTCCGACTAGGAATTTCCGACTAGGGAACTTCAACTAGGAAACTACAACTAGGAATTTCCGACTAGGGAACTTCAACTAGGAAACTACAACTAGGAATTTCCGACTAGGGATTTCCGACTAGGGAACTTCAACTAGGAAGGTGTTAATTTCCAAAATCCAACTTGGAAACTCAAACTAGGAAACTACAACTAGGAATTTCCGACTAGGAAACGTATATTTAGGATAATTCTGATAGCATGTGAAGGCAGCATTACATCCCTGTTTATTAAGATTTGTGCTGCCGTCATGTGTTATTAGAATTATTATAGAGTTTCCTATCAGAAATTGGTCATGAACGCCCTCTCAAGTTGTATTTACTATGGGAAACTCAAAGATAATTTTGAATAGAAAATATCCTGTAACTGAAATTCCAGATAGTCTAGGTAATGCGGTGCATGTTTATGGCTGTCAATCATTTTGGCTTTAATAAGATTTTCACAATAAATAGGCAGGAATAAACCTGGTGTCCTCCATGATTTCTGTCTTTTCCAACAACAAATGACTTGAATGTGACAAGCTCGTAGTCACGACTTCAGAAGTAGGAAGTAGAAACACGTGAAGGCATCATAATAAAATCATCATACGCCACATATTTGACTAAGTTTATGGTTCCTTTGATAATGAGCTTATGCATTCGTATGCTATCGGAAATTTCCTACTTCCTATTCTACTTCCATGCTATTGTAGCCGTGTATAA
>NC_136889.1:608563-611063 GCF_949152265.1 Phoxinus phoxinus
CACAGACACGCTTCATAATCATTTGATCTGATCACAGACACGCCTCATAATCATGTGATCTGATCGCACACACGCCTCATAATAATGTGATCTGATCACAGACACGCCTCATAATCATGTGATCTGATCACAGACACGCCTCATTGTCATGTGATCTGATCCCATACACGCTTCATAATCATGTGATCTGATCACAGACGCGCTTCATAATCATGTGATCTGATCAGACACTCTTCATAATCATGTGATCGGATCAGACACACTTCATAATCATGTGATCGGATCAGACACGCTTCATAATCATGTGATCTGATCACAGACACGCCTCATAATCATGTGATCTGATCACAGACGCGCCTCATAATCATGTGATCTGATCAGACACGCTTCATAATCATGTGATCGGATCAGACACGCTTCATAATCATGTGATCGGATCAGACACGCTTCATAATCATGTGATCTAATCAGACACGCTTCATAATCATGTGATCTGATCACAGACACACTTCATAATCATGTGATCTGATCACAGACACGCTTCATAATCATGTGATCTGATCAGACACACTTCATAATCATGTGATCGGATCAGACACGCTTCATAATCATGTGATCTGATCACAGACACGCTTCATAATCATGTGATCGGATCAGACACGCCTCATAATCATGTGATCTGATCACAGACGCTTCATAATCATGTGATCGGATCAGACATGCTTAATAATCATGTGATCTGACCACAGACACGCTTCATAATCATGTGATCGGATCAGACACGCCTCATAATCATGTGATCTGATCACAGACACGCCTCATAATCATGTGATCTGATCACAGACACGCCTCATAATCATGTGATCTGATCACAGACACGCTTCATAATCATGTGATCGGATCAGACACGCTTCATAATCATGTGATCTGATCACAGACACGCTTCATAATCATGTGATCGGATCAGACACGCTTCATGATCATGTGACCTGATCCCATACACGCCTCATAATCATGTGATCTGATCAGACACGCCTCATAATCATGTGATCGGATCAGACACGCTTCATAATCATGTGATCTGATCAGACACGCTTCATAATCATGTGATCGGATCAGACACGCTTCATAATCATGTGATCTGATCAGACACGCTTCATAATCATGTGATCGGATCAGACACGCTTCATAATCATGTGATCAGATCAGACACGCTTCATAATCATGTGATCTGATCACAGACACGCTTCATAATCATGTGATCTGATCACAGACACGCTTCATAATCATGTGATCTGATCAGACACGCTTCATAATCATGTGATCGGATCAGACACGCTTCATAATCATGTGATCTGATCACAGACACGCTTCATAATCATGTGATCTGATCCCAGACACGCTTCATAATCATGTGATCGGATCAGACACGCCTCATAATCATGTGATCGGATCAGACACGCTTCATAATCATGTGATCTGATCAGACACACTTCATAATCATGTGATCTGATCAGACACGCCTCATAATCATGTGATCTGATCAGACAGGCCTCATAATCATGTGATCTGATCAGACAGGCCTCATAATCATGTGATCTGATCAGACACGCTTCAGAGACAGAGGTAAACAGGCATACTGCTTCCAATAAGTGACAAAATAACGCCAAAATTGTCCTATTTACATGTTGTGAGGTCACATGAGACACAGAGTGATTAGCGCAACACTCAAAAAGTCCCCAAAAGTCGGTGTGTTCCTTTAAACGTCACACTTTAACTGTGAAATGTCATTTTCACTCACAGACTGAGAGTCTTTGCTGTTGTCTCTCGATCTGTTTTTTGCCAGTCGCTTCTTCTTCTTGTGAAGCGGCCGAGACTCCAGAATCATCTCCTCCAGTTCAAAGGTCGGATCGCAATGCAGACGCCCTTTCTGTTCGAGAGAAGAGAACACACACTACTGAGAACACACTGTGTGTGTGTGTGTGAGAAAGAGAGTGTGTGTGTGTGTGTGAGAGTATGTGTGTGTGTGTGAGAGTGAGTGAGTGAGTGAGTGAGTGAGTGAGTGAGTGAGTGAGTGAGTGTGTGTGTGTGTGTGTGTGTGAGTGAGTGAGTGTGTGTGTGTGTGTGTGTGTGTGTGTGTGTGTGCGTGCGTGCGTGCGTGCGTGCGTGCGTGCGTGCGTGCGTGAGTGTGTGTGTGTGAGTGAGTGAGTGAGTGTGTGTGTGTGTGTGTGTGTGTGTGTGTGTGTGTGTGTGTGTGTGTGTGTGTGTGTGTGTGTGCGTGCGTGTGTGTGTGTAAAGGGTCTAAAACTAACCAAATCAACACCTGTCAGTGCAGAACATTTACCGGCTCTGAAACGGTATTTCACATCACTGCCTTAAAATAGATTCTGCCCCTTTGGAATTATTATTTAAAGACTTTATGTCACTGTATTTTCTATTAAAGCAGGACGTTAATAAGTAAACGTTGCTTTTCTTACTTTCTTGGAAAAACAAGTAAGTT
>NC_136889.1:623563-629066 GCF_949152265.1 Phoxinus phoxinus
TGTGAGGAGAGGACAACATTTCGGCAAAATTCGCAGTGTCCCAGATAAAACTGGAGCTCGTCTCGGCTTCACAAGCAACTGGTGACACACACACACACACACCATCGCTTCACAAGCAACTAGTGACACACACACACACACACACACGACACCATCGCTTCACAAGCAACTGGTGACACACACACACGACACCATTGCTTCACAAGCAACGGGTGACACACACACACACACACACACACACACACACACACAACACCATCGCTTCACAAGCAACTGGTGACACACACACACACAACATTATTTTAAATAGACTCGAACATTATGTTGGCATTAGTGGAATTGCACTAGCATGGTTTAAATCACACTTATCTGACCGTTATCAGTGTGTAGCAGTAAATTAAGAGATGTCTTATCGATCACAAGTTCAGTATGGCGTACCACAAGGCTCAGTACTAGGACCGCTGCTGTTCACTCTGTATATACCCCCACACACACACTGTACATGCTACCCACACACACACACACTGTACATGATACCCACACACACACACACACACACACTGTACATGATACCCACACACACACACACACACACAGTACGCTACCCTTAGGAGATATCATTAGGAAGCATGGAATTAGTTTTCACTGTTATGCCGACATATAATGGTGTCAATGCAGCAGATCAATAATATTGTTGAATATTAAATTAAATGTCCCTAACACTCTCTCTCAGAGACACACACACACACACACACACACACACACACACACACACACACACACACACACACACACACACACACACACACACACACACACACGCTTCATTCCTCTGTGGATTCCTCCTGAATGTGTCACGCACAGACGCCTCTCCGCTGGCCTTATTTCTCAAGGTGCTTCATGAGGAACGTCCCGAATGAACTTCACAAGTTTCTGGTCTGAGAACAGAGGAAAGTTCCAGCGGAGGAGAGACAGGGGGGGGGGGGGGGGGGGAGGAGGGGGAAGGGGGGGGGGGGGTTCAGCAAAAAGAGGAGTGTGGGTTACAAAACTAACCCTTAACATAAAAAATTAACATATATCGGTCGATACTAATATGGTAGGCAATATATTGTGCATCCCAAAATGTATATATATGATAAAAATAAATATGATATTAATACGATAATAAATTACCTATATATAGCACCTTTTTTTATTTATACTTTTTTCTAGTTTTTGTAATATTTTATTGTATTTTTCCCTGTAATCACTTGTTTCTGTGTATAATGCTGTGGAAATATTGTATGTAAACAACATAAACAGCCATAAAGCTTTGGTTTGAGGAGTGTGTGTGTGTGTGTGTGTGAATCTGCTCTGATCGTGATCACTGGGACAAACGACTGAGACATCAGCGAGATGTGTTTTACGATTGTTTGTGTTTTACAGACGGTGTCGTGTGTGTGTGTGTGTGTGTGACGGAGCTGTTTTCTGCCGTGACTCAGAGCTGGTAAACGGATACAGTAATTACAACTTTCTGCATACTTGACATTTTAAAGGCTTAAAAGAGTGGAGGAGGAATCCCTCTTTATTCCTGACAGCAGAGGATCCTTTGACTCACAGAGACGAGGCTGTTCAAAGCTCAGTGTGTGTGTGTGTGTGTGTGTGTGTGTGTGTGTGTGTGTGTGTGTGAGAGACGCATGAAAGAGAAAATCCTGTCTGCTTCAACTAAATAATTATATATAGACACCGTGTTCAGATGGAGTCGTCAATGTCGAACCGTCCTTCCCTTCTTCACATGACTTACAGAAGCACTGCTGTCCTTCAAAGAACACACACACACACACACACACACACACACACACACACTTACAAAACTCCGCTGTCCTTCAAACACACACACAGACACACACACTTACAAAACTCCGCTGTCCTTCAAAGAACACACACACACACACACACTTACAAAACACAGCTGTCCTTCAAAGAACACTAACTCCCACACACACATTCAACTAGCTATCTAAAGGAGGACAGAACATTTATTGTTCTATATAAAGCTTATTTTTTTATATATATTCCAAAGAAAATGTGTGCAAAACTGCCATAATGCAGGACAACTCAACTTTAAAACTGCAATACTGCTAGAAGTGTAAGCTACCAGCACTAGTGTAGTGATGACTGACTTAGTATACAAGTAAACACTACAGGTTATTAGCTTGTGAAAATCCAGCTTTTAATGTAGTTTATGTGTGTATGTGGTGTTATTAATCTGCTTTAACACACACCATGTGTAAGTTCATAAGTGGACAGCATTGCTGAGTATTTTCTGCTTAAAACTGCAGTGAACCAAAGACAGTCTCAAACACACGGTTTGAAATCGCTGGTGTTTCTGACGTCACACACTACCTTGACCAATCAGATCAACGTGTGATCGTCCACCAGTGGGATCTCTGAGTGAGTGAGTGAGTGGAGGCGGGGCTCATTTGCATATTCATAGAACCGCGAATACTAAATGAGGCAAGGTGTCGAGTTACATTCAAGATATTTTAAGGCATGAAGAGTTTTTTTTAAAGGAATATTTTTTAAATATGTCCTTTTGGTGATCAAAGATGAGTTTTAAGGGATAAAATTATTGACTTAAGTCTAAGAATGCAATTCTTGAAAAATTCTTAAGATGTCACGTATCCAGATCTGATGAAGGACCAGCGCCAGAACACGACGACGCCGCTGACCTGAAGTGTCCACTAGTCCACCCTGTTACTGAAGTCAACGGGATCCCGGCCGTATCCAGATCAGATGGTGGACCCGCACCTGGACTCATCCCTGAAGTGCCAGCCGGCGTGATGACTCCGACCGCCAACCAGATGGAAATGGAGAAATACTCGAAATGTTCTGATCCAATCTGACCTGTAATGCTGCCCGGATCATAATCACACACTCATACACTGTTCGCTCGATGGCCAGAGGAGAACTGAGACTGAGTCTGGTTTCTACCAAGGCTTTTTTCTCCATTCTGTCACTGGTGGAGTTTTGGTTCCTTGCCGCTGTTGCCTTACCTTCTGGCTTGCTTAGTTGGAGACATTTATTATTCAACAATATTATTGATCTGCCTTACTTAAGGTGGACGATGATGCAATTTTCTTCTAGAAACAAACTTTGTTTTATTTTATTTGAATGTCATCACTGTGAAGCTGCTTTGATACAATCTGTATTGTAAAAAGCGCTATATAAAATAAAGGTGACTTGACTTGACACACACTGCTGTATGAGAACTGAGCTGGACGATGACATCATGTTTTCTGCAGAACTGCTTTATAGATTAAATAAACTAGTTTAATAATTGATGATCTTTCCAACAGAACTGAATCAACACTGAACTGACTTCAGCCCAACAACAGAGCAAACACATCATTTTCCTGTTATTATATATTGTATAAAACGCTATAGAAATAAAGCTGACACACATGTACATGTACACTATACATATATTTATATTCATAAAATATCATAAACCTCCTCATGTTATTTCTGGCTGGAGATCAGTGCGTATCAGAATGAATCCACAGAGGAAAACCTTACAAGCGGGATCGACAGACTTTTAGAAAACTACTCTAAAACCACCCGGCTCTCTCTCTCTATATATATATACACTGAACAAAAATATAAACGCAACACTTTTGTTTTTGCTCACATTTCTTCATGAGCTGAACTCAAAGATCTAAGACTTTTCTATGAACACAAAAGGCCTATTTAGGGCCCTATGAAATCCGTTTTATTTTTTCCCAAATTCCGTTTTTTCCGTGAATTTTTTTGCCAATTCCATTCTTTCCGTTTTAATTTTTGGGAATTAATTTTTTTTTACCCTTTACTGTTATTTTAGTCGTAAAAAGAGTGTGCTTTTAATGTTAATGATTAAAATGTACACAAATAAAATAGGAATGACCTAACATTTATTTAGGTAATTAGGGATGTCACGATACCAAAATTACAGTAGTTGGTACCGATACCTTTTACGGTTCTCAGTACCAATTTCGGTACCACAGCAAAATCTGTTGGAACTATTTTTTCTATTTAAAAAAATAAATAAAAAATTTAATTCAATGACTTTATTATTTTTGACGTATCATAAATTATAATCATAAGTAAATAATAGATATAAGCATTGAAGGCTACATGCTGTTTAAACGTATATTGCTTATTAAGATCAAGTGAAAAATAAGCAACCTTCTATGCACACATTACTACTGTACTGCAGTAGCCTAATATAATCATTTCTGTCAAACTTTTATTTTGACGGGTTGCCGAGAATACCTTTTGAGTTTCTGTTTCTGTGTCTGTGTGTCTGTCTATGATATGACAATAGCTTTTCTCAAATTAAACCGTAAAGTTTTCATGGAGTGACTCTCAGAGCGGCTCTGGAGATTAATTTCATCATGTCCTCATTATATCGTGAGGCAGCAGAGACTGAAAACAGCGCGAGCATCACGCGTACTTCAGTGTGTGTGTGTGTGTGTGTGTGCGTGAGGTAAATGAAACTGCGCGTCTGCGCCATTCAGAGACAAGCAGAACATGCAGGATTCATTTTTAAACAGTCTTTTTGCAGTTTAATATAAACAGACACTATATATATATTAGTGGTATCGGATACAGTGCTCCTAGTAAAAAAGTTAGTCTGAAGCCCTGGGCTTAAACACGGAAGCGACTGAAAGCAGCGGAGCCTATTAGTGCGTACGGTGGGTACCGGTACTACAGAATTTCATTCAAAACATGTAAATTCTGCGAAATTCCGCGTTAATTGGCCAATTCCGCGATTCCGTCCGCGTTTCCGCGATCGCGGAAATCATAGGGCCCTACCTATTTCTCTCAAATATTGTTCACAAATCTGAGTGGCCTTTTATTGTGGACAGCCTAAGGCACACCTGTGCAATAATCCTGCTGTGTAATCCGCATCTTGATATGCACACCTGTGAGGTGGAGGATTATCTCGGCAAAGGAGAAGTGCTCACTAACACAGATTTAGACAGATTTGTGGACACTCTCTGAGAGAAATAGGCCTTTTGTGTACATAGAAAAAGTCTTAGATCATGTTCAGCTCATGAAAACTAAAAAAGTGTTGCATTTATAATTTTGTTCAGTTTCAGTTCATTTCCCTCTCTCTCTCTCTCTCTCTCTCTCTCTCTCTCTCTCTCTCTCTCTCTCTCTCCCTCTCTCTCTCTTTCTCTCTCTCTCTCTCTCCCTCTCTCTCTCTCTCTCTCTCTCTCTCTCTCTCTCTCTCTCTCTCTCTCTCTCTCTCCCTCTCTCCCTCCCTCTCTCTCTCTCTCTCTCTCTCTCTCCATCTCTCTCCGACAGATGCTTTCGCTTGACAACCTGCCGTCTGAGTTCCTCTCTCCGATGAAGTTTCTCCACATGTTCTGGTTTCTGACACTCGCATCTGCCGTGATCTGCCGCTGATGTTTCCACACATATGGATGAACAATAAATGACAGATATTATTTATAACCGGCTGAGGACTCATCATGAGCGG
>NC_136889.1:629266-649266 GCF_949152265.1 Phoxinus phoxinus
TGTCTAACACTTGATGATGCTCTGTTAAGTCTTCGTCGTCGGTTAGGAACCTGGGTGTGTGTGTGTGTGTGTGTGTGTGTGCTCTTTGATACCAATCTTTCATTTGAAAGTCACGTGTCTAGTATCTGTAAAACCGCATTTTTCCATCTTAAAAATATATCTAAATTACGTCATATGCTTTCAATGAATAATGCAGAACAATTAGTTGATGCGTTTCATGAGCTCAAGGCTAGATTACTGTAATGCTCTACTGGGTGGTTGCCCTGCACGCTTAACAAACAAACTACAGCTAGTTCAAAAACGCAGCCGCTCGAGTTCTTACCAGAACCAGGAAGTATGACCATATTAGCCCCGTTCTGTCAACACTGCATTGGCTGCCTATTAAACATCGTATACATTTTTAAATATTGCTGATCACTTACAAAGCACTAAATGGTTTATCTCCGCAGTACTTGAGCGAGCTCTTAACCCATTATAGTCCTTCACGTCTACTGCCATCTCACAACTCCGGCCAGTTAATAATACCTAGAATATCAGAATCGACTGCTGGAAAACTCTGGAACAGTCTTTTTTTTGTATTCCGTGGTGGAAACAAACTTCCATAACAACCATTTGCATGAAATTTTTATATTTTACAAGCCACTCTTTTACTGTAATATAATCTATTTCAGATAAACGCCATATAAAAACACCCCTAAACTAAACATACAACCGAAACCAGTGCTTTCCCTCAGTCAGACGGCGCTGAGACGTGAACATACAGAAACGGACGTGATTGAGACGAGAGATGAAGTTTAATCGATAAAAATCAGATCATACTCCACATCTTCATATTTTCCCCATGAACACTCACCGGTAATACATAAAGATGAGGCCAGTACTACTGAGAGCACATTAACACACACATTATCATTAAATAAAGCATGACACACACACACACACACACACACACACACACACACACTGAATTAGATTAGGTACAGAGTCACAGAAGGACAGGAAGTGATGAAGCGTTTCTATGGAAACAGCCTTAAAGACGACCTGACCGTATAAAGAGGAAGACGATAGTGAGGATGCTCTTCTTCAGTTGCACGACTACACACTCGCACAGATCTCCGTTCCGGTGACGTCAGGCAGTCAGGTGTGTTGGATTACGCGGATGATCTTATTTCAGGTTGAGCTGCCACATTACACAGATTAAGAGCTTTATGCAGCATATTTCATTCATTTTTCCCCCTGAGGTCACAAACATAATCAGGAAAGATGTCCGTTTGCTGGAGTACGCACCGCATCTATCCCACGTACAGTATATATGAAGAAAAACTACGATTTAAGGCCAGACACTGCAGACAAACCCTGTTTCTTTACGTGCTGGTCAGTTATGAGCTCCATTCAGCTTCACGAGTGCTTATTTTATTGCACATATCTTGATTGTAATCAATAAACTAGGGAAATATGGTGATGTTTATTATTATAGTGCTGGGCAACGATTAATAGCATCCAAAATAAAAGTTTGTGTTGACATAATATATGTCTGTGTACTGTGTATAATTATTTTGTATATATAAATACACACGCATTTAAGAATATATTTTATATTATATATTTAAGAAATATTTGCATGTATATACTGTATATATATATATATATATATACATAATTTATATTATATATAAATAAAACACATTTTTCTTAAATATTTACATGCATGTGTGTGTGTATTTATATATAGAAAATAATATATCTTAAAAAAAATAAAGAAAATATGTTTTTACCAAATGCACCTTGCCTTAAAGGACAAGTTCGGTATTTTACACTTAAAGCCCTGTTTACAGATCGTATCTGATGAAATAGAACGGTTAAGATTAAAATTTGGACACATGCTGCTGTCGCGAGAATTTTAGGTTTATTTAGGACCTATTTTGCCAAACGTGTCACACCCGTGATTCTTCCGTTGAGAGCTTGAATAATAGACACTCAAGCGGCGGAGTAATACCGCACCTCACTCAGCACATTCAATACAAGTCATGGAGTTGGACAAACACTACGATAAAACCTGTTGGAAAGCATCTTTTTCAGCGATTTTTTTTGGGCCCGTATCAGTGAACACCCCTGACCACTCGGTGAGTTTCACGTCTTTGTAAACGAAAGTTTAATGTGTTTTAGGAAGGAATCTGCCAGTGGCCATAGACAACCATTGTGGGGGTGAGGGGGGGGAAGCGATATAAACCTAAAATTCTCGCGACAGCAGCATCTGTCCAAAGTTTAATCTTAACCGTTATATTTCATCAGATACGATCTGTAAACAGGGCTTTAAGTGTAAAATACCGAACTTGTCCTTTAAAAAAGCATGAGAAATCAGCCTGGTCCTCATTCACATGTGTGTGTGTGTGTGTGTGTGTGTGTGTGTGTGTGTGTGTGTGTGTGTGTGTGTGTGTGTGTGTGTGTGTGTGTGTGTGTGTTTATGTTCATGCACACGCCGAACACATACCAGAGGTTTACCAGAAACACATGTTCGATCTCCTGCAGGATCTCCAGCTCTCTGAAGACGTTGCGCACCTCGTCGCGCTCGATGCACTGCTGCTTGTTCATGTACTTCATGGCGTACATCTTCTCTGTGTCCCGCTTCTGCACGATGCACACCTGCACACACACACACACACAATGAGAGAGTTACCGAGACACAACGGCTCAGGCCGCATTAATGACATCAACATACATCATTATAGACTCGCGTCTGATATTAATAACCCGCTCGCTTCAACCGGCACAAAATGCCACGGGTCAGAGATCCTTCACGAACACAGAATCTGCATTACAAGCTCATTAAATGATAATCAAGAGTGTGTGTGTGTGTGTGAGAGACAGAGATAAAGGTCAAAACACAGTATGGACTGAAGCAGCACCAAATGAAAATATGATATCACTGCATATTTCACAATAGAGTTCATTTTACTGCAAATTCTGAGACATAAATACATATTTATATAATATGAAATAATATGTAATAAATAAACATTTAATTGTCTCAAAATTTGTTCTGAGCTCATATGACTAGATGAATGAATCTGTCATTGAATCATGTAAAGACAGCGATCGGTCAGAGGAGAACTGTGTTCAATGGGGAACAAAACACACACGTCAATAAATCATTCATTCAACAGATTTCTTTAAACAACATGGACTCCTTCAGGGGGAAAAACAAGTGAATCAAGGGCCCTATTGTAGCGCTCTGGAACGCAAGTATCAAACGCGAAACGCAAGTAACTCTGTGGGCGGATCCCGGCGCTGTTGCTATGATACCGGCGGATAAACGACTCTTGCGCCCGACGCAAATCTAAAATGTGTTGGTCTGAAGTCGCTTCATTACTCATAGCTGTGGTTTGGGCGTAACGTGAAATGTTGTTCACACGCTACATAATAGCCAAGCACGCGCCCTTCAAATAGCATCTGACTAACGCGCGGCGCCGCTGTCTTTAGACTGGGTTTCTCCTGGTCAGCGGCGGAGTTGTTTTCTGGAACTGCAGAATATCACCAGGGAACGTTTGCGCCGGAACACACTCCTCTTTACACTGAACCGCCCCCCCCCTCGAGCGCAAGTTCATTCCCTAATTTACCGACGTGCGTCTGTGGAGGGAAGAGTCCGCTGTGCGCGGGTGCAGAATAGGAATTATACATGCGGCGTGTACAGAGTCAATTGCGCTGGGGGCACGATACGGCCCAGAGAATCACACACTCAACCGATTCGTTCAGGAGAGTCATTGAATCATTCATTCAACAGTTTCGTTCAAAAGATTCATTTACTAACAAAACAAGTGAGTCATAGAATCACAGAGATTGATTCGATATAATCAGTCATTGGATTGATTGAATAACTCTTTATTTGGCTAAGTTTACTCTCTGTTCTTCATTCAGGCGTTCAGGTAAACTGAGCCACAGCGCGACTTCTAGAAACCGCCACGGATCCTGTGAGAGTCCAGAGGCGACGGTCAAGTCATTTCTCTGTCCGATTGAAACAAGCAAACAGAATAATCCAGTTGAAATGGCCCTGAGAGCGTCTCGTGGTAATGTTGTTTTCCTGAAGTGTAGAGCCTTTGAGCTCTCAGTGTTTCGCCCCACAGATCCTTCATTACATCCACTCTGACCCAGCGCTCGCAGAAGACTGAAACCTCCAATACAAGCCTGTCCGCAGGCTCCGATAACACAGATAAACAGAGCAAATATCAGCGAGGACAGCGTCCCGAACTCAGATCTAATCATCCGCTCAAACAACACACACACAACCAGCAGAAACCCGCGGAAATAAGATTCTTCTGAAACATTATACAGTTTAAAGTGCACAAAATCATATTTCCCTCAGTCTCGTTTTCCAGCACGAATATCTAAACATTCTTAAACCAAGATACATTTATGGAGAAGCTCTTGTTTAAAGAAAAATGTGATTTTAAGTTTAAAACAAGAACAAATATCTGCCAATGGAGTCAAATGGAAAACGAGAGTATTTTTCTGACTCCATTGGGAGATATTTGTTCTTGTTTTAAGACTAAACTCACTCAATTTTGACACATTATTATTACTCCAGTAAATGTATTTTGATTTAAGAATGTCTAGATATTCATACTGGGAAAAATGAGGCAAAATGAGCCGTGTAACGCTTGACATCAGAAACTCTCACTGGAAACATCGCTTCATCACAGAGCTGTTCTTCAACAATCTAATAAAGTTCACATTTATCTCTTATTCCAAACATGAATACACCGCATTAAACTCCCGCTGGCTGCTTTTCACAGTTCAATATTCATAACGAACACCTGTGATTGTGCTTGAACACACATTACACCGGCTGTGAAAGGTCAGCCGGCTCACGCTGGTCTTTCAGAGCAGAATCTGGCTCTGGGAAACATCATAATGTCGGCTGTCGTCATCCGAGCGGATCGAGAGCCGCACACACACACACACACACACACACACATCTCAGCACATCACGTTCTGTGTGCATGTTTACAGACACTGTGGAATCAGTGTTGAGCGTCCAGATGAGAAATCCTGCACATCAACTATAACACGACAGGAGACACCCGAAAAACTAGAGCATCGTGCAAAAGTTCATTTATTTGTAACTAATATATTATATAGACTCATTACATGCAAAGTGAGATATTTCAAGCCTTTCTTTGTTATAATTTTGATGATTATGGCTTACAGCTTATGAAAACCTTTTCACAATATTCTAATTTTGAGTTTGGGGTTTTCATAAGCTGTAAGCCATAATCATCAAAATTATAATAAATAAAGGCTTGAAATATCTCACTTTGCATGTAATGAGTCTATATAATATATTAGTGTCTCCTGTACGTGTGTAATGTGTAACGTGTACAGTAGAGGCCAAAAGTGATGAGAATTGACATCTTCACCCTTTGAATGCGTCACATATTTTATATTCATATTGCGTAGTTCTGCTTGGAGTTCTCTCTCTCTCTTTTATTGTGATAATAACACAATGGAAACATGCCAAATTTTGGCCGTAAAAATAAATTATGATTACATGCAAAAACAAGAGAGAACCAACCAAACATTAATAACTGATTATGTTGTAGTCAATGCATATTCTTTGTTTTTTTATGCATTTTTTGTGCATATACCGTAGTCAAATAAAACCTGTAGCTGTAGTTTTTGACAAATAATATATAGCAAATACCTAAACCAAGTTTAACGCTTCTCTCATATTTAAAATTATAAAATATTTTCCTCATGTTTTGATGGTTTAATCACACGTGTATCACCCTCCAGACACTACTGTACACTAAGTTTGGAATAATTAAGATTTAGTAGTTGCGAGTCGATTGTTTTATTTGTGAAAATGATGAACATGCAAAAACAAGAGAGAACCAAACAAACATTAATAACTGATTATGTTGTAGTCAATGCATATTTTTATTTTTTTAATGCATTGTTTGTGCATATAAAATAAAACCTGTAGCTTGTCATATAGTAAATACCTTAATCAAGTTTAGTGCTTCTCTCATATTTAAAATATTATATAATATATTAAATTATGATGGCTTAGTCAAACTTGCTTCTCCTCCAGACACTCCTGTACACTAAACGTTTGGAATAATTAAGATATCATAATGTTATATCATAAAGTCTTTTCTGCTCACCAAGCATTTCAAATGTGAAATATTATTCCACTTCACAACAGCTGTTTTCTGTGTGAATATATTGTAAAATGTCATTTATTTCTGCATTTTCAGCAGCCATCACTTCAGTTCAGTGACGCTTCGTTACAAACTCATGAAGCACATATGATAAACTCCAGAGTTTCTGTCAGCTACGTCTCCACTGAAGAGTTTTGATGAGCGTTTATAGGGACCAGAACCTCCGTCAGCTGCTTCATCCTCATCCCTGCAGCTTCTTGCAGTGAGAAGCAGACAGACACCGAGAGAGAGAGGGGAGGAGAGACGAGGACAGAAGCACAAAGAGTCTTTTCTCTCACAGTGACGGATGTAAAGACACTTCAAACCCCGGCGTTTCTGGACTGAACTCTGATGAACGCTACACCTCACATTGTCCACACTGCTGCTGGAATGACACCTTATTAACGAATCACCGCAGCCTCTGCCAAAACCATCAAATTAAATGTGATATGCTTCCTTTCTTTTTGCTCGGCCGTTCTGTAATTATCTTATTTTGGTGGAGACTATGGGAACCATGGTTACCATTTTTGGTAAGAATCCTAATGAGGAAAAATGACTTCCCTCTCCTAGACAGCGATGTCAATCTTTATAAAGCAACATTTCATTATCAACAGAATATCTCAGCACATGACTACTATGATGACACACGACGAGGATCATGGCTGTAGCCTTTCTGAGAGACGATGGATAATTCATCTCAGACCTTGAAAATAAATTGTGAACAAACAAGTGTATTCTATGACAAGCTTATTTCATGGCACTCAGTATGTATTTTTAATAATGATAAAATGGTGATTGGCTGTGATTTGAGATTTTAGAGCACAGCAGGAAGAAAACTAAAACCAGGTTTGTCGCATTTCGTGGAAAGACAGCACTATTGCATACAGAAAAGCCTGAAGGCCAGAAATCTGCTTATTTTTCGACCCTCTTGGAAGAAAACAAACACAGCCCTAGGTATTTATTTGACAGTGACTAAATTATTGAGAAATAAAGCTGTTTCCAAACAGCACAGCACTTTGTGAACTACTTTGCTTGCTAGATTGATTTATATAAATTGAATTATAAATAATTATAACCATCTACTACAGTATTGCATCATTGTAGTCTCCCTGAGGAAAGAATTTAATTCATTCATTACTATAGGAGAGGAAGAATTGTCTAAACTCGTCAAATCATCTAAATCGACAACGTGCATGTTAGACCCTATACCGACTAAGCTGCTGAAAGAGATGCTTCCAGATGTCATAGATCCTCTTCTTAATATCATTCATTCATCTTTTGTCTCTAGGATACGTACCAAAAACCTTTAAGCTAGCTATGATTAAACCACTTGTTAAAAAAACGCAACTTGATCCTACAAAACTAGTCAATTACAGGCCGATCTCTAATCTGCCTTTTCTGTCAAAGATATTAGAAAAAGCAGTATCCTCACAACTGTGTTCCTTTCTAGAAAGAAATGATATCTGTGAGAATTTCCAGTCCGGATTTAGACCGTACCATAGTACCGAGACAGCTCTCGTTAGAGTCACACATGATTTGCTCTTATCATCCGATCGTGGTTGTGTCTCTCTATTAGTATTACTGGATCTTAGTGCTGCATTTGACACCATTGACCACAACATCCTTTTAAATAGACTCGAACATTATGTTGGCATTAGTGGAATTGCACTAGCATGGTTTAAATCATACTTATCTGACCGTTATCAGTTTGTAGCAGTAAATGAAGAGATGTCTTATCATAGTTTAGTATGGCATACCACAAGGCTCAGTACTAGGACCGTCACCGTAACCCTAAAACCACTGTTAAAACTAAAGAAAATATGAAGGATGCAATACTACTCTATAGGTACTTAAGATTAACATGAGATTGGCAGAAACTGTGTGTTATGTACCCTTTATAACTTTGAAAACTCGTTGTTTTTACAGTGTAGATGAATGATCCGTGTCACTTTCTCGTGAGAACACACAGCTTTCTCTACTCATAAAGCGTGTCGGGTATAAGATGCAGTGTTTTATGTAACACTGCATAATGTGTCGGTCGCGTTATCAATGCGGAGCCGCTGGGGTTTGCAGAGTGTCTTTACTTTTTAAGCTTTTTCTATTCCCATGACTCTGATATATTTAGCTGCTCTATCCATTGTTGTCACAACGCTTCTGGTAGGCCCGACCCAGCCGAGAGAAACAAGAGTGTTCTGTTCAATCTACAGGAGACTCGAATCAAAAGTGTTGGGTTTCTGGGTCACACAACTGCTGAGACGACAAGACGGCTCACGGATATAAAACCTGGAGAAAAACATCCGTCGGCCCACTATTGCAGTCTTACACTCTGAAAAATAAAGGTTTTGATGTTAAATTAACCATTTTAATCATATGTAGAGACTTTATGTAAGAATCTTCCTCAGTGTTTTCCTTCTCGTTTTCCAGCACAAATATCTAAACATTCTTAATTCAAGATACATTTACTGGAGAAGAAGCAGAATGACTGAAGATATTAAGTCTTGTTTTCTGAAAAATGTATCAAAATTAAGTGACTTCATTCTTAAAACAAGAACAAATATCTGCCAGTGGAAAATAAAAGGGAAAGCAAGACTTTCTCTGACTCCCTTGGCAGATATTTGTTCTTGTTTTGGGTTTAAAGTCGCTTAATGTTGACATTTTTCCGACAACACTTGTAATTATTTGCATCTCCAGTAAATGTATTTATATATTTGTACTGGAAAACAAGACAGAAATACTGAGGTAGAACATCATTTTTTGTGTGATGTGAATGGGAGGATTGGATGGATGTTAAAAGGCTCTTAGACTATCGAGGCCTGTAAGAATGTATTTCAATCCTAACAAAGCCTCTAGTCTCCAAACAGACTCTTTATACCAGAATAATATTTCCTCATGAATTTCGAAAATTGCCAGTGAGATTTAGGGAATTGGATTGGATTGAAACATCTGACTTGGAACAAGCACCGTGTTTTTTCTCTGAATTACGACACTGAGCGCTGATGTTTCCAAACACTGAGGAGTCTGGGAGTGACACAGAGAAATAATTTCCTCTTATGTAAATTTGTTTTCTCTCCATCTTTAGTGACGCGGGGCGGGAAATGAAAGCACACGGCCAGCACTTACAACACAAATAGCAGAACGCATCATTCATCCGGCATCTGAACATCGCATCTGCGCTCGCAGAGAGGCCTGCAACTGGCTGGAAATTAAAAATTAAAAGGGCAGAAGTGCAGATGAAAAAAAGATGGAGACAAAGACGGAGAGAAGAACATGTTGAAGGCTTTATTTGCAAAAAGCAACAGCCTTCAAAATACAGAGAGAGAGAGAGAGAGAGAGAGAGAGAGAGAGAGAGAGAGAGAGAGAGAGAGAGACAGAGACAGAGACAGAGAGAGAGAGAGAGAGAGAGAGAGAGAGAGAGAGAGAGAGAGAGAGAGAATGAGAACCCTTTTTCCCTTTAACTGATCTCTTATTTTTTTTATTGTGATATATTTATGTATATATATATATATATATATATGTGTGACCCTGGACCACAAACCCAGTCTGGAGCCGCACGGGTATATCTGGCAATAGCAAATATACATTGTATGGGTCAAAATTATATATTTTTCTTTTATGCCAAAAATCATGAGGATATTAAGATCATGTTCCATGAAGATATTTAGTAAATGTCCTACCGTAAATATATAAAACATGTATTTTTGTGAGTGAATGCAGCACAATCGTGAACATAAATGCACAACTTTAAAGGAGATTTTCTCAATGTTTACATTTTTTTGCTCCTCAGATTCCAGATTTTCAATAGTTGTATCTATCAATGAAAATATTATTTATTCAGCTTTCAGATGATGTATAAATCTCAAATTGACCCATGTGACTGGTTTTGTTGTCCAGGGTCCTATATGGAAATATTTTTTCCCTCCCTTTTATTTATCTATATGTTTGTATATGTATATTGCTTTGGCAATATTGTGCTATTTTACACAGTCATCCCAATAAAAGCTTAGAGAGAGAGAGAGAGAGAGAGAGAGAGAGAGAGAGAGAGAGAGAGAGAGAGAGAGAGAGAGAGAGAGAGAGAGAGAATAGCTATCAACCCACACACACAAACTGAGAAACCGAACAATTAAAGAGAAGAATGATTGTGGGCTGAGGGATTGATTCAGACGAGCTCGTGTGAGGACAGGAGACGGAAGAGATGAATTAATCTCTGGTTTCATAAACACAAGCTGATGTTTCTCAGCACTGAACATCACTGATGCAGAAGAGCTTCATTCATGACCACAGCAGCGTGACTGATGACATGTGAATGAGCGACACAAAACTAGGGCTGATCTAGTTATAGTTATATGACATCATCATCCTCATCCTCATCCTCATCATCATCATCATCATCATCTTCATCATCATCATCATAGATGAAAACGTTTTTTTCCATTTCAAAATTTCACCATTCAATTCAATTTTAATTCACAGGCTTGCGATTCAATTCAGACTTCAATTTCGATTCAGTATTGATTCATTTGGATGTATCAGATACATCGACTATCGAGTGTATAGACACTGAAAGGCTTTTCTGAGGTAAATGTGACATTATTATTCTCCAGCTGTTTAACTGACGGTTGAAACACTAATTTATGGATTAATAGTAAAAATGAATCAACTATGCTGGTTAAAATGAACCCAACATGTGTTCTGTTCTATATTTACCCAGCCCTTGGGTTGAAAGCATCCCACATTGGGTTGTTTATAACCCAGTGTTTCCAGAGTACAGCTCCTCCCAGTTCAACATTCACAATTTAGGATGAATTCAGTCCTCAGACTAATCAGCTCCTCTTCTAATGAGTTCTGATTTGTTGTGTTCTAGATGCCATTGAAAAAAAGAATCTAAGATTGCACTTGAAATCAAGCTGCTCCTTGAAGATCTTATAAAGTCCCGTATGAAAGGCTTTGAGCCGGTGCGGGTCACACAGAAAGGAAAGCGATTGTCCCGTTGCTCTGGAACGGCTCGTGTCATTACAATCTCACCGCGACTGGGAAATATAATCCTGACGGCCTCCGGCTGAGCGTCTCCACAGGAGTGTGTCCCGTCACACACACACACACACACACACCTCACGACAGCACTCAGATGCCAGCCGGGAAACAAACGCCCTCAGACCGGCTCAATCTCACACACACACACACACACACACACACACACACACACACACACACACACACACACACACACACACACACACACACACACACACACACACACACACACACACACACACACACACACACACACACCCACACACACACACACACACACACACACACACACACACACACACACAGTCGAACGTTATAAACCTCATTATCACAAGTGTTTGTTATTAAAATCACATTCTGCTTTGCATTTCGCAATACAGATCAATTCTGTTCATTGCAGTCAAAACTGCTAAAATTATGTTCTTCTTCCTCAGTGTTTCTGTGTTTCTGTCTTGTTATACAGCACAAATATCCAAACATTCTTACAGTTTTTTTACAGTCGCTAGGACACATTTCTCAATACTTAGGTCACTTTTTCAAAACTCTTCAACACTCAGCCAACACACACACTTTATCACCCACAAAACAATGACCTAAAAACACTAAAACGTGAGTCTGGAGTCTAACGCTCTCAAATCAGCATCAGTCCGCGTCTAACACACGAGTCTGGAGTCTAACGCTCTCAAATCAGCATCAGTCCGCGTCTAACACTCGAGTCTGGAGTCTAACGCTCTCAAATTAGCATCAGTCCGCGTCTAACACACGAGTCTGGAGTCTAACGCTCTCAAATCAGCATCAGTCCACGCCTAACACTCGAGTCTGGAGTCTAACGCTCTCAAATCAGCATCAGTCCGCATCTAACACTCGAGTCTGGAGTCTAACGCTCTCAAATCAGCATCAGTCCGCGTCTAACACTCGAGTCTGGAGTCTAACGCTCTCAAATCAGCATCAGTCCGCGTCTAACACACGAGTCTGGAGTCTAGCGGTCTCAAATCACCATCAGTCAACGTCTAACACACGAGTCTGGAGTCTAACGCTCTCAAATCAGCATCAGTCCGCGTCTAACACACGAGTCTGGAGTCTAACGCTCTCAAATCAGCATCAGTCCGCGTCTAACACACGAGTCTGGAGTCTAACGCTCTCAAATCAGCATCAGTCCGCGTCTAACACTCGAGTCTGGAGTCTAACGCTCTCAAATCAGCATCAGTCTGCATCTAACACGCGAGTCTGGAATCTAACGCTCTCAAATCAGCATCAGTACGCGTCTAACACACGAATCTGGAGTCTAACGCTCTCAAATCAGCATCAGTCCTCGTCTAACACTCGAGTCTGGAGTCTAACGCTCTTAAATCAGCATCAGTCCGCGTCTAACACGCGAATCTGGAGTCTAACGCTCTCAAATCAGCATCAGTCCTCGTCTAACACTCAAGTCTGGAGTCTAACGCTCTCAAATCAGCATCAGTCCGCATCTAACACTCGAGTCTGGAGTCTAGCGCTCTCAAATCAGCATCAGTCCGCGTCTAACACTCGAGTCTGGAGTCTAACGCTCTCAAATCAGCATCAGTCCTCGTCTAACACTCGAGTCTGGAGTCTAACGCTCTCAAATCAGCATCAGTCCGCGTCTAACACTCGAGTCTGGAGTCCAACGCTCTCAAATCAGCATCAGTCTGCATCTAACACGCGAGTCTGGAGTCTAACGCTCTCAAATCAGCATCAGTCCGCGTCTAACACTCGAGTCTGGAGTCTAACGCTCTCAAATCAGCATCAGTCCACGTCTAACACTCGAGTCTGGAGTCTACCGCTCTCAAATCAGCATCAGTCCGCGTCTAACACTCGAGTCTGGAGTCTAACGCTCTCAAATCAGCATCAGTCCGCGTTTAAAACCCGAGTCTGGAGTCTACGCTCTCAAATCAGCATCAGTCCACGTCTAACACGCGAGTCTGGAGTCTAACGCTCTCAAATCAGCATCAGTCTGCGTCTAACACTCGAGTCTGGAGTCTAACGCTCTCAAATCAGCATCAGTCCGCGTCTAACACTCGAGTCTGGAGTCTAACGCTCTCAAATCAGCATCAGTCCGCGTCTAACACTCGAGTCTGGAGTCTAACGCTCTCAAATCAGCATCAGTCCGCGTCTAACACTCGAGTCTGGAGTCTAACGCTCTCAAATCAGCATCAGTCCGCGTTTAACACCCGAGTCTGGAGTCTACGCTCTCAAATCAGCATCAGTCCACGTCTAACACGCGAATCTGGAGTCTAACGCTCTCAAATCAGCATCAGTCCGCGTCTAACATGCGAATCTGGAGTCTAACGCTCTCAAATCAGCATCAGTCCGCGTCTAACACGTGAGTCTGGAGTCTAACGCTCTCAAATCAGCATCAGTCCACGTCTAACACGCGAGTCTGGAGTCTAACGCTCTCAAATCAGCATCAGTCCGCATCTAACACTTGAGTCTGGAGTCTAACGCTCTCAAATCAGCATCAGTCCACGTCTAACATGCGAGTCTGGAGTCTAACGCTCTCAAATCAGCATCAGTCCGCATCTAACACTTGAGTCTGGAGTCTAACGCTCTCAAATCAGCATCAGTCCACGTCCTGGAGTCTAACGCTCTCAAATCAGCATCAGTCCGCATCTAACACTCGAGTCTGGAGTCTAACGCTCTCAAATCAGCATCAGTCCGCATCTAACACGCGAGTCTGGAGTCTAACGCTCTCAAATCAGCATCAGTCCGCCTCTAACACGCGAATCTGGAGTCTAACGCTCTCAAATCAGCATCAGTCCGCGTCTAATACGCGAGTCTGGAGTCTAACGCTCTCAAATCAGCATCAGTCCGCGTCTAACACTCGAGTCTGGAGTCTAACGCTCTCAAATCAGCATCAGTCCGCGTTTAACACCCGAGTCTGGAGTCTACGCTCTCAAATCAGCATCAGTCCACGTCTAACACGCGAATCTGGAGTCTAACGCTCTCAAATCAGCATCAGTCCGCGTCTAACATGCGAATCTGGAGTCTAACGCTCTCAAATCAGCATCAGTCCGCGTCTAACACGTGAGTCTGGAGTCTAACGCTCTCAAATCAGCATCAGTCCACGTCTAACACGCGAGTCTGGAGTCTAACGCTCTCAAATCAGCATCAGTCCGCATCTAACACTTGAGTCTGGAGTCTAACGCTCTCAAATCAGCATCAGTCCACGTCTAACATGCGAGTCTGGAGTCTAACGCTCTCAAATCAGCATCAGTCCGCATCTAACACTTGAGTCTGGAGTCTAACGCTCTCAAATCAGCATCAGTCCACGTCCTGGAGTCTAACGCTCTCAAATCAGCATCAGTCCGCATCTAACACTCGAGTCTGGAGTCTAACGCTCTCAAATCAGCATCAGTCCGCATCTAACACGCGAGTCTGGAGTCTAACGCTCTCAAATCAGCATCAGTCCGCCTCTAACACGCGAATCTGGAGTCTAACGCTCTCAAATCAGCATCAGTCCGCGTCTAATACGCGAGTCTGGAGTCTAACGCTCTCAAATCAGCATCAGTCCACGTCTAACACGCGAGTCTGGAGTCTAACGCTCTCAAATCAGCATCAGTCCACGTCTAACACGCGAGTCTGGAGTCTAACGCTCTCAAATCAGCATCAGTCCGAATCTAACACTCGAGTCTGGAGTCTAACGCTCTCAAATCAGCATCAGTCCGCGTCTAACACTCGAGTCTGGAGTCTAACGCTCTCAAATCAGCATCAGTCCACGTCTAACACTCGAGTCTGGAGTCTAACGCTCTCAAATCAGCATCAGTCCGCATCTAACACTCGAGTCTGGAGTCTAACGCTCTCAAATCAGCATCAGTCCGCGTCTAACACTGGAGTCTGGAGTCTAACGCTCTCAAATCAGCATCAGTCTGCGTCTAACACGCGAGTCTGGAGTCTAACGCTCTCAAATCAGCATCAGTCTGTGTCTAACACGCGAGTCTGGAGTCTAACGCTCTCAAATCACCATCAGTCAACGTCTAACATGCGAATCTGGAGTCTAACGCTCTCAAATCAGCATCAGTCCGCGTCTAACACGTGAGTCTGGAGTCTAACGCTCTCAAATCAGCATCAGTCCACGTCTAACACGCGAGTCTGGAGTCTAACGCTCTCAAATCAGCATCAGTCCGCATCTAACACTTGAGTCTGGAGTCTAACGCTCTCAAATCAGCATCAGTCCACGTCTAACATGCGAGTCTGGAGTCTAACGCTCTCAAATCAGCATCAGTCCGCATCTAACACTTGAGTCTGGAGTCTAACGCTCTCAAATCAGCATCAGTCCGCGTCTAACACATGAGTCCGGAGTCTAACGCTCTCAAATCAGCATCAGTCCACGTCCTGGAGTCTAACGCTCTCAAATCAGCATCAGTCCGCATCTAACACTCGAGTCTGGAGTCTAACGCTCTCAAATCAGCATCAGTCCGCATCTAACACGCGAGTCTGGAGTCTAACGCTCTCAAATCAGCATCAGTCCGCCTCTAACACGCGAATCTGGAGTCTAACGCTCTCAAATCAGCATCAGTCCGCGTCTAATACGCGAGTCTGGAGTCTAACGCTCTCAAATCAGCATCAGTCCACGTCTAACACGCGAGTCTGGAGTCTAACGCTCTCAAATCAGCATCAGTCCACGTCTAACACGCGAGTCTGGAGTCTAACGCTCTCAAATCAGCATCAGTCCGAATCTAACACTCAAGTCTGGAGTCTAACGCTCTCAAATCAGCATCAGTCCGCGTCTAACACTCGAGTCTGGAGTCTAACGCTCTCAAATCAGCATCAGTCCACGTCTAACACTCGAGTCTGGAGTCTAACGCTCTCAAATCAGCATCAGTCCGCATCTAACACTCGAGTCTGGAGTCTAACGCTCTCAAATCAGCATCAGTCCGCGTCTAACACTGGAGTCTGGAGTCTAACGCTCTCAAATCAGCATCAGTCTGCGTCTAACACGCGAGTCTGGAGTCTAACGCTCTCAAATCAGCATCAGTCTGTGTCTAACACGCGAGTCTGGAGTCTAACGCTCTCAAATCACCATCAGTCAACGTCTAACACGCGAGTCTGGAGTCTAACGCTCTCAAATCAGCATCAGTCCACGTCTAACACGCGAGTCTGGAGTCTAGCGCTCTCAAATCAGCATCAGTCCGCGTCTAACACTCGAGTCTGGAGTCAAACGCTCTCAAATCAGCATCAGTCCGCGTCTAACACCTCGAGTCTGGAGTCTAACGCTCTCAAATCAGCATCAGTCCGCGTCTAACACGCGAGTCTGGAGTCTAACGCTCTCAAATCAGCATCAGTCCGCGTCTAACACGCGAGTCTGGAGTCTAACGCTCTCAAATCAGCATTAGTCCGCGTCTAACACTCGAGTCTGGAGTCTAACGCTCTCAAATCAGCATCAGTCTGTGTCTAACACTCGAGTCTGGAGTCTAATGCTCTCAAATCACCATCAGTCAACGTCTAACACGCGAGTCTGGAGTCTAGCGCTCTCAAATCAGCATCAGTCCGCGTCTAACACGCGAGTCTGGAGTCAAACGCTCTCAAATCAGCATCAGTCCGTGTCTAACACTCGAGTCTGGAGTCTAACGCTCTCAAATCAGCATCAGTCCGCGTCTAACACTCGAGTCTGGAGTCTAACGCTCTCAAATCAGCATTAGTCCGCGTCTAACACGCGAGTCTGGAGTCTAACGCTCTCAAATCACCATCAGTCCGCCTCTAACACGCGAATCTGGAGTCTAACGCTCTCAAATCACCATCAGTCCGCCTCTAACACGCGAGTCTGGAGTCTAACGCTCTCAAATCACCATCAGTCCGCCTCTAACACGCGAGTCTGGAGTCTAACGCTCTCAAATCAGCATTAGTCCGCGTCTAACACGCGAGTCTGGAGTCTAACGCTCTCAAATCAGCATCAGTCCGCGTCTAACACTCGAGTCTGGAGTCTAACGCTCTCAGATCAGCATCAGTCCGCGTCTAACACTCGAGTCTGGAGTCTAACGCTCTCAAATCAGCATCAGTCCGCGTCTAACACTCGAGTCTGGAGTCTAACGCTCTCAAATCAGCATCAGTCCGCGTCTAACACTCGAGTCTGGAGTCTAACGCGGCTGACACTTTCAAATCAGCAAATTTTACTTCTAGTTACTAGGCAACCATACATCCCATTAATCTCCAAATTACATAAAATGCAATTAGCCACATACCCGTCATGCATGCACAATGTGGTGAGTGTTCAGCATGGGAATATGAAGTTATAGCCGTTCAAACAGGCATTAATAATGACAGAAGCAATGGCAAGTTAATGGGATAAAAACACTCTCCAATTAAACGCACGACGTGTTCCTCGTCACATTCTCAGAACGAGCGCGAGCATAAATGATGTTTTCTCCAGTTATTAGTGGCTGTGTGTGTGATGAGACACATGTATCATATTCAGTCGCACACGCACACGCACACACACACTGTACTGACAGCAACACCGCTGCATATTAAAGCTGCTCTTCCTCGAGAGAAGATTAAAGAACGTTTTTTATTCTGTGTAAAGCTGAAATTATGACAATTTTGATTAATCATTTTAACTGACATCATCTAACATTTTATGTTAATTTTGAACATGTCATCATTTTGACACTGGTCAATTTCAACAATGTACTGTATATATAATTTAGACAAATTATGACAGTCGAATTTCTGACATAAAATGTTGAAATTATGACATAAGATTTTTCGAAATAATGACAAATTTGAAATTATGACTTTTGAAATTATGGCAGTCGAAATTGACAAATTCTCGAAATTATGACAAAAAAAATTTAAATTATAAAAAAAAATTAAATTATAACAAAGTTGAAATTGTGAAAGTCAAAATAGACAATGTCAAAACTACGACAAAGTTAAAATTATGACAGTCAAAATTATGACATATGATGTTGAAATTATGGCAGTTAAATATTAAGAAATTGTCGAAATTATGACAAAAAGTAAAAATTATGAGAATACATTTTTTTAATTATGAGATAAAATGTTGAAATTATGAGGAAATTAAGTAAAAATGATGACGTCAAACTATTTTTTTTGACAAAAACTGAGATAAAAGTTTAAATTGATGTAAAAATGAATATACATTATATCATTTTACTTGTATGAAAATATGAAGCGTATAGAGTAGATGCGGCAGAAAGTGAAGAGAGAGAGCAGATTACTGTAAACACATCGATCAGCAGAACTGAAGCCGTCACTCATATTTCTCTGGTTATTGCTCTCATGAAGAGAGGCTGAAAAGGGTCTGGAGGAGATCATAACTCATGCAGATGATGATTTATGATGGACTTCAGAAAGAGGAAGATCTGAGTCTGATCCCACAGTCGGGCCACAGATGAGGAACTCACGTGATCACAGGAATAAATCACATTTACTTAAAATTACTTTGGTATCATGTGACATAAAAATGTGACTTTATGTCATAAAAAACATAGACACTGTAAAGTAAAGATGGATGACTGGATTTACTCCGAGATTCTGACGGATCGTGTCGTTCTCGGGTCGTTCAGAGGATAAATCTCACACGACACACGCGCCGCAAATTAATTAACCACAACGGTCCAGATTAATGGAAAAATTAATTTGTAATTACTTAAGGCCTTCTTAAGCGGTAAATCTCGGCGCGGCCGGGTTTCAGATAAGAAGAGCGCTGGGTAATTACAGAAGCAGAATTACCCAGGGGGCCGAGCGACTGTGGCGTTCTTACTGTACTTACTGTAGGTCACGTGACACCCGTCGGCTCGTCTCATCATCTGCTCATTAGCTCGTTTGTAATCTTACCTTCCCAAAACTCCCTTTCCCAATGGCTCGCAGGATCTGGAAGTGGTCGAAGCTCACTGCAGAGGAAAGAAGAAGAAGATTCATAAAGTTTATTACGTTACAACATCAATTCTGTCGTTTATCCTCCGTCATGCTGATAACGGCTCAATTACAACACTCGAAATCATGACAGAAAATATCAAAATTATGACAAACTCGAAATAATGACAACATTATGACAGTCAAAATTATATGATTGTCATAATTTCAACATTTTATGTCATTATTCTGACTGTCAATTTCAATATTGATATCTAAATGATATATTAAATCAAAATTATGACAATTTTGACTAATCATTTCAATCTTTTATACATTTTATATTAAGTTTGACTTCATAATTTAGACATTTGGTCAATTTCAACAATGTATATATAATTCTGACATTGTATAACAGTTGAAATTATGACAAAACATTTCTAAATTTTAAAATTAAAATTATGACATTTCAAATTGACTAAATTATGACATGAAATGTAAAAATTATGACAAAGTTGAAATTATGAACATTTTCACAAGTGTTAATTTTGACTTATCATAATTTAGAATTTGGTCAATTTAAAAAAATTTATATATAATTTAAACATTTTATGACAGCCAAAATGATGACATAAAATGTTGAAATTTATGGCAACTGAAATTATGACAAAATTATGACATGTTGAAATTATGAAAATAAAAAGTCAAAATTATTACATACTACGTTGAAATTATCACAAATTGAAATTGACAAGTCAAAAAAATGATGACAAAAACTGAGATAAAAGTTTAAATTGACGTCAAATTTATGACAAAATAATTTTACACAATTTTGACTTTGAAAAGTTAAAATTATGACATACTAAGACGATATTGACTTCAGTAAAAATGATGTAAAATTATCACTTTTATGTCATAATTATGATTTTCCAAAGCATG
>NC_136889.1:654266-666766 GCF_949152265.1 Phoxinus phoxinus
AATTTAAAGAGCGCTGAAGGAGGAGGATATTTACACTATCGGTCAAAGTTTAAAATATTTCTCATTGATCATCAATAATAATATCATGTAAGTCGCTTAATAAAAGCATCTCATAAATGCACAGAAGTAAAAAATGCATTTTATAATCTTTGTCTGCGTAGTTCAGTGCAATAATGTCAACAAATATAACTTTTAAATGAGTAAATGTTGAGATTAACATGAGCTGAGATTAATAAATGCTGTAGAAATGTTGTTCATTGTTATTTCATGTTAACAAAAGAAAGCTTATGGTAAATGTGTACTTTGCAAAGTGCTTCATCTTATTATTATCAGATTATTCGTGACAAGTGAAAAAATGAGTCCGACGTCAGTGTAAAAATAGACACAGGTTATGAAACACTCATTTTAAATGGATTTTAATCTGTAGATTTTGATTGTAAACACATAATTTCTCCATATCTTACACTGCAAAAATCTTCTTCCTCAGTTTCTCTCGTTTTCCAGCACAAATATCCAAACATTCTTAAATCAAGACACATTTAGAAACAAAATTACAAAAAAAAAGTTTATTTATAAAAGAAAAAAATGTAAAAGGGAAACAATATTATTTTTCTGACTCCATTGGCAGATATTTCACTTCATTTTGATGCATTTTTCATAAAACAAGTCTTAATATCTTCAGTTATTCTTCTTCTCCAGTAAATGCGTCTTGATTTAAGAATGTTTATATAAATTTGCGCTGGAACACGAGACACACTGAAGATGTTTTCCTCTATATGAATGAACCATCATATCTCACAGTAAATGTTCCGCAGGCGTTCTCGAATCATCATCCGAGGAGAACATCATCTGAACTCTGCGTACAGGACTTGTTTGTTTGGAGATGCTGTCATAGTTTGGCATTAATTATGCAAAAAGAGATTATGCAATTTTCATAAGCTTTTCCTTATTAATCACAATCAAGGGCACAAACGCCTCGCGGCACACACAGCGCTGCACTGAAGCATGATGGGTAATCTGAGCTGCAGCGGCTCATGGACGTGCTCGAGATCATGTGATCAGAACTCCAGACCTTTAACCCATCATCAAGCACCCCTTTATTAATAGACATGAGAATGCACATTTTGAACTTAAATGGTTGTAATTCAGGAATGCTTTGGAATATAGATGTAAGATTGGTCTTGTTTTAAAGAAGACATTTGGCAGATTTTTGCAGAACTGAATTAAATTAAGAAAGTTAAACAGAAAAAAAAGTTATACAAGTTTGAGTTTATGAAAATGTACAACGTTAAAAATTGTATTAATCATATTTTATATAAAATATATTTTTTCACAACCTGGTGGACTCTAAAACTGCAAAAAAAAATCAAAGGCAAAAAACTGAAGTTGTGTTTCAAATGTTAGGTTGATATCTCAGAAAATAAGCGTTCAGTGAGATTTAGTCTGTGCGCAGTACCACACTTCTCCACTAGTGGACATCACTGCCCATATAAGGCCACCTCCATTTCCATATATTGTTTGAGTCTGAACCATTATTTTTACAATTTTCATACAATTTATGAAGTAGACATCCTATTCAGAAGTAGTGTTGGAAGTTTGGCAGATTTAGAAATGAACTCAACCTCTAAGAAACACAGAAGATCCCGTATGTGCATTATAGCTCGCTGACACATCACTAATGCTGAATTATTATTATTTTCTTTATATTTAAAACATTTTCAGAGCTTTTTTTCTAAAATAATTGAATGGATGCTATCTTCTGAACTCTTGGCATGAAAACAAACTGAGGTTTCTACCATTCTTTCATGATTGTTCATGTTCATCACTATTTCAAAATAAAGGTCTGAACACGCATCAGGAGGATGAACATATTCTTGCTGCAAATTGAAATTTAAACCAAAGTGAGCACGCCAAAGCATCAATCTACACGTTCACTGTCAATATTAGCATTCATCTTCCTGTAATTCATATTACTCTAATGCAGGGTTATTTTAACCTAAATTTGGGTTAAATATGGATGAACCCAACAGGTGGGTTAAAAATGTTATGTAAAAATGTAACCCAACGGCTGGGTTTGTCCATATTTGACCCAAATTAATAATAAAACAACCCTGCATCTTTAGAGGTTTCAGACACAGTTGCTGGTTCAGGAGAAGTGAACGAATGTCGAAAGCACTTTATATGAGTCTAAATACATCATTATACGTGACCCTGGACCACAAAACCAGTCACATGGGTACATTTTCTGAAATTGAGATGTATGTCATCTGAACGCTGAATAAATAATCTCTCCAGTGATGTGTGGTGTGTTAGGATAGGACAATATTTGGTCGAGACACAACTATTGAAAATCTGGAATCTGAGGAGCAAAAAAATGTAAACATTGAGAAAATCTCCTTTAAAGTTGTGCATTTATGTTCACGATTGTGCTGCATTCACTCACACAAATACATGTTTTATATATTTACCGTAGGACATTTACTAAATATCTTCATGGAACATGATCTTAATATCCTCATGATTTTTGGCATAAAAGAAAAATGGATAATTTTGACCCATACAGTGTATAGTTGCTATTGCCACAGATATACCCGTGCGGTTCCAGACTGTAATATATTAAAGTAAAATCGAATCAGAACTAACTTGATCTGGACAGTAACTCTATTGTAGATCTGCTGTAAAGCCGAACACTGTTCCTGTAATCCCAGCGCTGTGTAGATGACGGCGAGTTGACGAGAGAGAGCGTGAGATGAGCAATGTTAAATACAGCGCGAGATAAACTCTTTATCTGGTAAACTTCTCTCTGGTGTCTTCTAGATCAGTGGTTTCCAACCTTTTTCTGTCTGAGTCTGAGACCCCCTTTTCCCAAGACAAGATTTTAGGGCCCGCTTCACATTAATGATATTATCGCTCTTGTAAGCTTGCAGCAAGGATGACAATGTTGTTTTCAAACTAACGGTATGTTTACTATAACCAGATATGTTTATGCACAAATAATAGCATAATAGCCTATAATATTGAAAATACAATAACAAAAACATCAGTAGCCCTTTGTAATGTAAAAACGTAAGGCTAGGAGTAGCCTATAAACTGGCCCTATTTGACATGCAATAACACAAATATTCACACTGGTGTGCAGGTAAAAAATAAAGAATATGTTATTACTAAATGACTGCTGTCTGGGGCTCAATACTTGCATGTTATTTGTGAGGCCTTATCAATGTGAGGCTTTATTTTTGAGGCTTTTGGCGCTATAGCGAGGGATAATAAACTTTATTAACAGAATAATGCGTCTTCTGGAAGAACATTGCAGCCGGATCTACTTCTCTCGGTGTACGGCGAGTCACGCAGGGCCTGGGCTACTCCGCATCCGAACCCGTGTAAAATAGTCCCAATGTAAACACTTATTATAGGAGTACCAGTGGCTCAGGATACGACAAAAACACGGATTGGAAAATGGATTCATGATGAACTCGCTCATTATATACATTTTTAACAGAAAAAACTTTTATTTAATGCTCATTGCTCAAAACTTTTCAAAATATGACGCGACCCCCGACAGAGCTCGCTGACGCCCCCTTGTGGGCCGCGACCCGCTGTTGGGAACTGATGTTCTAGAGGATTATAACACTGTAAAAGTCTTGGGTTCGGCCTGAAGAACTTCTCGAGAGTAAAGACAAGCGTCAGAAGAAGCACAAAGTGTTCCTCAGTAAGTCAGACACTGCCGGCGGACGACACGAAGTCTGGCCCTGAAACCTCCCTCGTCCCTGGAGATCCAGACCACGAGCCTCAGCATCTCAGGGTCAGAATCGATACGCCAGCGCCAGTCCTCACAACAGCAGGTGTGTGTCCGTACAGCGCTGAGGACTTCACTGCGCAGAACACACTGCACACACACACACACTGCACACACACACACTGCACACACACACACTGAATAACAAAATAGAATTACTTATGTAATTTTACAAAAATACTAGTAAGAAACGCATGTGTGCAGTGCAGTGTTTCCATCTCGTGTGATATTATTCTTTCCATCATACATTTTAATCATAAAAATGTATAAAAACTATGTAGATGTTTATAAAAAATAACAGGTAAAAATCACAAAAACAAAATGTAATACTAAAACTTTAAGATAGAAATGAAAACAGAAAATATAAAAACCAATTCAAAATTTTTATAAAAACTCAAATAGTATCTCAACGACAATACAACACTGCACATTTGCACTTTAAAATAAAATAATGGCCTTTTTATTATTATTAATAATAATGAAGAATTCTTCCACCAATCGTTCATTAGCCGAACTATAGGCCGTTCACATCTGCCAGCTCAACAATAATAGAGTAAAAACAGAACTGCGCATCACATGTGTGCGTACAGTATAAGGGTTATTTCTATAATGTGGCTCATCCAATCAGATCGCAGGACTTTAGAAGGTGCTTTAATTCAGTTATCATGCAGTGACCACTGACCGTCCGGCTCTCACACTGAGACGAGGCCCAGAGACGAGCCTTAAGCTGCGCGTTTCATCTTCTTGAGGATTACAGAAGAGCACACACACACACACACACACACACACACTAGTGATCTTCAAAGCTTGTGCATGAGCACGTGTGGCGCACGTTTTCCATGTTACATGTAGTATAAGAACATAAGAAACAAAATAATGCTCTGATGAAACATAACTAAGAAATGAAAAGTCAAAATTATACTAAATAAACATTATGATATTAAAGTCAAAATTATGACAAAATGTTTAAATTATGAGATAAATTGAAAATTTAGATAAAAACGTGAAATTATGAATTATTACTAAATCAAAATTATGAGATTCACAGTCTAAATTTTGACTGCATTTTTTAAAATTATGCTTTATTCAATTAATGTTATGAGAAACTCAAAATGATGACAAAATGTTGGAATTATGACAGTCAGAATTATGAGATAAAAAGTTGAAATTATGACAGAATTATGAGGTAAAATCAAAATTATGACATACTAAATCAAAGTTATGACTGAAACAAATTTAAATTCATATACTAAATTTAAGGTACGGTATGAGATTAAAAAGTCACAATTATGAGAATTCAGATAAAAAGTCACATACTAAATCATAGTTACTTATGGTTGAACAAAGGGTTGAAATTTTGAGTCAGAATTTAGATAAAAATGGTCAGAATTATCATAATGATCTGTCTGTTTGTATGGAAAGCACCACAAGATTCCTGCGGCTCGCTCGCGGTGACCCGGATCCGCGGAGCAACGACTGAATCAATGCATCATTTCTCCAGTCGTGTCTGACTCTCCCCAGATATAAATCTATAAGTCTGAGTCTTTGTTTACTCAAATTACTCTCATTAATAGAGCGGCTCTGGCCGTTCTGCGCTGGAGGACTCTTCCACAACACACTGAATATGGATGAGAACTGGCAAGTCCTCTGCAAACCGGCTCTTTTCTCTCTGCATGTGTAAAGATGTGCGGAGAACACAGAGCGCTGGTGTGTGAGCCATTGAGGACAACACGGCTCATCTAACACTCTTCACCGCTTTAAAGGGGTCATGACATGAGAAACCAAATTTGCCTTGATCTTTTGGTATATAAGAGGTCTTTGTACCATTAAAACGTCCTGCAAGTTTCATAGCTTAAGACGTCCTCCCCATTATAAACAAATCATTTATTTAATCAAGCTCTAAATACAGCTCGTTCTGGATCCATGGTAAGAAGTGACGTCACGGTACGAAGTGACGTACCAGCGTTTGCATATGACCGCCTCCAGGCACAAGACAACTACGCTTAAAGCGCAAGACAACTACGCTCATTTCGTATCGTTGTCGCCCCGCGCGCCTCACAAGTGTTCGCCGGACAGCGAGTGGGTCTGCAGGGAAATGACGATGCCGCAGATGTGCTGTTCCTGGCTGTGGACAAACAACATCTGTGAATACGCTGCGAAAGATCCAGTCGTCAGGGGAAAATGGATGCACTTTATTTGTTTGCCGACGTCCCAGTCACGGCAGTGTTAGTTTAAGCGTTTGTTCTGTACATTTGAAGGATGACTGTTTTGAGAACAAATCCCAAAATGATGCTGGCTTTGCCAGAAAACTGTTGCTCAAAGATAAGTCCGTGCCGACTATTCTGGGCTCAACAACGACGACGCAAACTGTAAGTAATGTGTTTAAAACTTTAAACTACTTTTTAAATACGCCGAATCCGCAAATGTTCTGGCCGGGGGCGTTAATAATTGATGCATAGGCACTGACGTTAGCCAATCATAACAGTGGGCGTTAACACTGAACTCTTAAAGGGGAAACCCCCCCAGAACAGACTGTGTGAATCAGAGGATGAGGAACAGGGAAAAGGTCATAAATCACTACATTTTAAAAGTTTTTTGTAAAAACAACTATAGTAATACTATAATTGCACCTAAGGGAACATAATAATAAAATAAAAAAACCCTGTCATGACCCCTTTAATATCTTTGATTGCAGGATCATTCACTCGGGCAGTTTTCACTGAAAACTTGGTAAGTAAGGGTTAATGCCCGACGAGGTGTCCATTGTCAGGTTTTAATGGCCGACGGCGAGGTGTGAACCGGCCGACGCGCAGCGGAGACACCTCGAAGGGCATTAACCCGCTTATACCATGGTCACTTGCCAAATAACACATTTTTAAAACATTAGTTTATATTTTAATTAGTTTTACAATCGAAATCTAAAGTTACAAGTTACAAACAATAACTTGGTTTCCTTGGTTACGCCTGACAGTTTATTTAGGTGTCCTCTATCACTTTTTAACGGACACCCTGCAGCCAATCAGAATCGAGTATTCACCCAGACCATGGTATAAAGTGAGATTAAATGCATATAAATGTATGTTTTAGTTAACATATTTAGTTATTGGAGGTTTGCATAGTATTCTGATTCTGCATTTCACTGATTTTATTCATTTTGAGGAATATTGAATATTTTTTTGTGCAAGTTAGATGAGTAAATGCTCACATTTAGTCTAGAACTACAATAAACATCATGTTCACACACACACACACACAGGAGAGCTGTCAGTCAATAAATGGGAAAACAAAGTAACTTGCGTTACTTATTTGAAAAAGTAACTCAGATATTTTGTTGTAAGTAATACGTTACTTTACTAGTTACTTTAAAAAGTAATCTGATTATGTTACTCAGTTACTTGTAATGCATTTCCCCAACACTGAACATCACACACTGCATTAAAACTGGCTCTATATGCCGCCAATGACCATGTGCAATATCAACACTTGCACTGCCGGCTGAGTTCAGACACACACACACACACACACTTTCTGTTTGAATTAAGATTATTTTTCTGACCCCATCAGCAGATCATTTCGCTTGTTTTAAGCAACAATTCACTTCATTTTTATTAATTTCCCCAGAAAACAAGACATAATATGTTATGTGATCTTACTCATCTAGTAAATGCATCTTGATTTAAAGGAACACTCCGACTTTTTGGGACTTTAGCCTATTCACCTTATCCCCCAGAGTTAGATAAGTCCATACATACCTTTTTCATCTCCGTGTGTGCTATAAGTCTGTTTGACGCACCCACCGCTAGCCTAGCTTAGCACAAAGACTGGATGTAAATGGTTGCAGCTAGCATACTAATCCAAATAAGTGACAAAATAAAACAAACATTTTCCTATTTACATGTTGTGATTTGTATAGTCACAGAGTGTACAAAAAACAAAGTCACATGAGACACAGACACATTTTAACACTGCTACTTGAAGCACTGCTACTTGGGCGGAGTGATAACCGCAGCACCTCTCTGCTCCTCACCACGGCGCGTCTCAGGTGCTGCGGTTATCACTCCGCCCAAGTAGCAGTGCTTCGCCTTCAGAGAATATAGTTCCCAGTATTTATATGGTTAAAATATGTCTGTGTCTCATGTGACTTTGTTTTTTGTACACTCTGTGACTATACAAATCACAACATGTAAATAGGAAAATGTTTGCGTTATTTTGTCACTTATTTGGATTAGTATGCTAGCTGCAACCATTCACATCCAGTCTTTGTGCTAAGCTAGGCTAGCGGTGGGTGCGTCAAACAGACTTATAGCACGCACGGAGATGAAAAAGGTATGTATGGACTTATCTAACTCTGGGGGATAAGGTGAATAGGCTAAAGTCCCAAAAAGTCGGAGTGTTCCTTTAAGGATGTTTATATATTTGGACTGAAACCTGACAGAAACACTGAGTAAGAGAAGCATGTTTGCAGTGTGGTCTGAATATGTGATTGCATTAGATGGAGCGCTGCTGTAAAAATCAGGGTCGGGTCGATGAACGGCCAGAGCTTTGAAGTCCTCCATCCACTCGCTTCACGAGACACCGCGTCCAGCGCATCGATCTCATGCCGGCTTATTTCAGCTTCACGCCGGCTCTCACACACACACACACACACACACACACACCGCTACAGGTCAAACACTGCACAAATTGTAGGAATGATAATCTGATTCTCGTATGTGAACAATTCAAATAAAATACATATAGAAACTGCTGAAGACAACATCATGATGCTTCCAACAGTTCAATATGAGGATCAAAAGCATGATGTGATTGACATGATCTGTGTTGATTGACAGCATATTGAGCATAATATTAGAACTATTTGTGTGCTATTTTCTTTTTTAGCACACAAAAGCTAAAATGTTTATGGAAACACATTTCCACCACATAAGAAAAAAATAATGCTCATAATTCATGATATGAACAGACAAAATGATGACATACTAAATCAACATTATGAGATTAGGGACAAAATGTTTAAATTATGAGTCATGACTATAAGATAAAAAGTCAATTATGAGATAATTAAAATTTAGTGGCACAATTTCACTATGACATTTAAAGTCAAAATTATGACAATCAAAAAAAAGTATTATGATATACTAAAGTTATGAGATTCAAAACTGAATTGTGTTGAAATAATGACACAATTAAAAAATCCAAAATTATGTTAAAAAAGTTTAAATGACAAATTATCGAAATTGACAATTATGAGATAAGTCAAAATGATGACATACTAAATCAAAATTATAAGATTACAGTCAAAATTATGACATGCAAAATAAAAGTTAAGATTGATTTTTTTTATTAATATACTAAATTAAAGGTAGGCCTACAGTATGAGATTAAAAAGTCAAAATTATGACAGAATTATGAGATAAAAAGTCTAAATTTTCAAATAGTGTTGAATGTTGAAATTATGACAGTCAGAATTGAGATAAAAAAAATCAAAATTATGAGATACAGTCATAATAACTTGTCAATTTTTACCTCATAGTCCCATCATAACTTTGACTTTTTAAGTCAATTTTAACTTGTCATAATTTTGACTTTAAATGTCAAAATTATAATTTACCAGAGCATTATTTTTCTTTTTATGTGGTAGAAATGTGCTTCCATACATATTGAACATACACAGCACACAAGTTTTATCATCTTCACAATTTTTTTCTGTCATTTCTGTAGCTCAACACATCATTACCTGTTATATGTCTCATAAATATATATTTTAGTGCTTCATACGGGTTTAAAAAGACATGAGGGCGAGTAAATGATGAAATATTCCTTTAACAAGCCAGCAAAATCAAATTAAGGACGATTATGCAGCAGCAATTTTCACCTTGACTTCTCAAGTGTCTGAGGAAGACGACATACAGAGAAGAAAGCCAGTCAGAGCGTGTGTGTGGTGTGTGTGTGTGTGTGTGTGTCATAAGACTTCTCGCTGATTGAATTAGTCAGTAAAGCCGATTTACTAAAGCAGTGGGATGCATGTCCGCATACATCTGCTCCACACACACACACACACACACACACACACACACACGACCTGTGCCGGACCTCGAGCCGCCCCGCTGTCAACTCACACGTATGACGCGCGAATCCCGCCACACCATTAGCACATCATTAATTCATGCTGTTTGCATTCATCCATTATACATGCCGCCGCTGGGGTTCTGGCGGGTTCCTCGCGGACACTCAGTGTAAATGTGATCATTGATCAGGGGTCAGAGAGACAGCGCTGAAGAGAGTCCAGAGACGCCACTAGTGTCTCTCCATCACACACAGGGTATTAATGGCAACTAAAGAAAGATAAAGGCCCTTTACTTTAATTTCAAATACTTTAAATCAACTTCAACTGAAAAAAATTTAAATAAAATAGTGTTGTAGTCAAGAGCACTTACACCAAGACCAAGAACAGAGTGTGTTGAGATCAAGACCAAGACCAGAGTGTGTTGAGACCAAGAGGAGACCAAGACCAAAACTAACTTTAGCTGGAAAATAACATTATTCAAGAACTGCTATAAAGCCAAAACAATCTCTGTTAACTTAAATTATACGTTATTTACTCTGTAAAGCTGCTTTGAAACAATCTACATTGTTAAAAGCGCTATATAAATGAAGATAACTTGACTTGACCAGAGTGTGTTGAGACCAAGACCAGAGTGTGTTGAGACCAAGAGAAGACCGAGACCAGAGTGTGTTGAGACCAAGAGAAGACCGAGACCAGAGTGTGTTGAGACCAAGACCAGAGTGTGTTGAGACCAAGAGAAGACCGAGACCAGAGTGTGTTGAGACCAAGAGAAGACCAAGACCAGAGTGTGTTGAGACCAAGAGAAGACCGAGACCAGAGTGTGTTGAGACCGAGACCAGAGTGTGTTGAGACCGAGACCAGAGTGTGTTGAGACCAAGACCAGAGTGTGTTGAGACCAGAGTGTGTTGAGACCAGAGTGTGTTGAGACCAAGAGAAGACCGAGACCAGAGTGTGTTGAGACCAAGAGAAGACCAAGACCAGAGTGTGTTGAGACCAAGAGAAGACCAAGACCAGAGTGTGTTGAGACCAAGAGAAGACCAAGACTAGAGTGTGTTGAGACCAAGAGAAGACCAAGACCAGAGTGTGTTGAGACCAAGAGAAGACCAAGACCAGAGTGTGTTGAGACCAAGAGAAGACCGAGACCAGAGTGTGTTGAGACCAAGAGAAGACCAAGACCAGAGTGTGTTGAGACCAAGAGAAGACCAAGACCAGAGTGTGTTGAGACCAAGAGAAGACCGAGACCAGAGTGTGTTGAGACCAAGAGAAGACCAAGACCAGAGTGTGTTGAGACCAAGAGAAGACCAAGACCAGAGTGTGTTGAGACCAAGACCAGAGTGTGTTGAGACCAGAGTGTGTTGAGACCGAGACCAGAGTGTGTTGAGACCAAGAGAAGACCAAGACCAGAGTGTGTTGAGACCAGAGTGTGTTGAGACCAGAGTGTGTTGAGACCAAGACCAGAGTGTGTTGAGACCAGAGTGTGTTGAGACCAAGACCAGAGTGTGTTGAGACCAGAGTGTGTTGAGACCAGAGTGTGTTGAGACCAAGACCAGAGTGTGTTGAGACCAGAGTGTGTTGAGACCAAGACCAGAGTGTGTTGAGACCAAGAGAAGACCGAGACCAGAGTGTGTTGAGACCAAGAGAAGACCAAGACCAGAGTGTGTTGAGACCAAGACCAGAGTGTGTTGAGACCAGAGTGTGTTGAGACCAAGACCAGAGTGTGTTGAGACCAAGAGAAGACCAAGACCAGAGTGTGTTGAGACCAGAGTGTGTTGAGACCAAGACCAGAGTGTGTTGAGACCAAGAGAAGACCAAGACCAGAGTGTGTTGAGACCAAGACCAGAGTGTGTTGAGACCAGAGTGTGTTGAGACCAAGACCAGAGTGTGTTGAGACCAAGAGAAGACCAAGACCAGAGTGTGTTGAGACCAAGACCAGAGTGTGTTGAGACCAGAGTGTGTTGAGACCAAGACCAGAGTGTGTTGAGACCAGAGTGTGTTGAGACCAAGAGAAGACCAAGACCAGAGTGTGTTGAGACCAGAGTGTGTTGAGACCAGAGTGTGTTGAGACCAAGACCAGAGTGTGTTGAGACCAGAGTGTGTTGAGACCAAGAGAAGACCGAGACCAGAGTGTGTTGAGACCAGAGTGTGTTGAGACCAAGACCAGAGTGTGTTGAGACCAGAGTGTGTTGAGACCAAGAGAAGACCGAGACCAGAGTGTGTTGAGACCAAGAGAAGACCGAGACCAGAGTGTGTTGAGACCAAGAGAAGACCGAGACCAGAGTGTGTTGAGACCAAGAGAAGACCGAGACCAGAGTGTGTTGAGACCAGAGTGTGTTGAGACCAAGAGAAGACCGAGACCAGAGTGTGTTGAGACCAAGAGAAGACCGAGACCAGAGTGTGTTGAGACCAAGAGAAGACCAAGACCAGAGTGTGTTGAGACCAAGACCAGAGTGTGTTGAGACCAAGACCAGAGTGTGTTGAGACCAAGACCAGAGTGTGTTGAGACCAAGAGAAGACCAAGACCAGAGTGTGTTGAGACCAAGAGAAGACCGAGACCAGAGTGTGTTGAGACCAAGAGAAGACCAAGACCAGAGTGTGTTGAGACCAAGAGAAGACCAAGACCAGAGTGTGTTGAGACCA
>NC_136889.1:676766-706766 GCF_949152265.1 Phoxinus phoxinus
GTCACAAGAACAGCCTTTTTCCACCTTAGAAACATTGCTAAGCTACGTAATATGCTATCAGTTTCTGATGCAGAAAAGTTAGTTCATGCATTCATGACCTCGAGACTAGATTACTGTAATGCTTTATTAGCTGGTTGTCCTGCATCCTCAGTAAACAAGCTACAGTTAGTCCAAAATGCAGCTTCTAGAGTTCTTACTAAGTCAAGAAAATATGATCATATAACACCAATTTTATCATCTCTACACTGGTTACCTATTAAGTTCCGTATCAATTACAAAGTATTGTTACTGACCTATAAAGCCCTAAATGGTTTAGCTCCTGTGTATTTAAGGGATCTTCTATCGCCATATAATCCATCGCGCTCTTTAAGATCGCTAAATTCGAGGCTTCTGGTCGTACCTAGGATAACTAAGTCCACTAAAGGAGGGAGGGCGTTTTCACATCTAGCTCCTAAACTCTGGAATAGCCTTCCTGATATTGTCCGAGGTTCAGACTCGCTCTCCCAGTTTAAAACTAGATTAAAGACGCATCTCTTTAGCCAAGCATTCACATGATGCATCTCATACCTTTTATACTACAGTTAAATCAGATCAAATGCATTCGTATTATGAACAGCAGTTACGCTAATTATTTCCCATCTGCCTTTTTTTGTTGTTATCTCGGGACGCCTGTCCCTATAACTCAAATAGAGTTCGTCAGCTCCAGTTATGTATCCAGCCTCTCATGGAGACTTCAGATGCCCCAACGCCTGTGATGAGACGACTCGACGCCGGCGATATGTTATGCCCTAAATTTCATGATTAACTAACTGTATTTTTGTATGTATATTTTTGAAATGCATTTTCTGTAAAGCTGCTTTGAAACAATGTGTATTGTGAAAAGCGCTATACAAATAAACTTGAATTGAATTGAATTGTGTGTGTGAGTGAGTGTGTGTGTGAGAGTGAGTGTGAGTGTGTGTGTGTGTGTGTGTGTGTGTGTGTGTGTGAGAGTGTGTGTGAGGGAGTGAGTGTGTGTGAGTGAGTGTGTGTGAGTGAGTGTGTGTGAGTGAGAGTGAGTGAGTGAGAGTGAGTGTGTGTGTGAGTGAGTGTGTGTGAGTGAGAGTGAGTGAGTGCGAGTGAGTGTGTGTGTGAGTGAGTGTGTGTGAGTGTGAGTGTGTGAGTGTGAGTGTGAGTGAGTGTGTGTGTGAGTGAGTGAGTGAGTGTGAGAGTGTGTGAGAGTGTGTGAGAGTGTGTGTGAGTGTGAGTGTGTGTGTGTGTGTGTGTGTGTGTGTGTGTGTGTGTGTGTGTGTGTGTGTGTGTGTGTGTGTGTGTGAGAGAGTGTGTGTGAGGGAGTGAGTGTGTGTGAGTGAGTGTGTGTGAGTGAGAGTGAGTGAGTGAGTGAGTGAGTGAGTGAGTGAGTGAGTGAGTGTGTGTGAGTGTGAGTGTGTGAGTGTGTGAGTGTGTGTGTGAGTGAGTGAGTGTGTGTGAGAGTGTGTGAGAGTGTGTGTGAGTGTGAGTGAGTGTGAGTGTGTGTGTGTGTGTGTGTGTGTGTGTGTGTGTGTGTGTGTGTGTGTGTGAGAGAGTGTGTGTGAGGGAGTGAGTGTGTGTGAGTGAGTGAGTGAGTGAGTGAGTGAGTGAGTGTGTGTGTGTGTGTGTGTGTGAGAGAGTGTGTGAGTGTGTGTGAGTGAGTGCGAGTGAGTGTGTGTGTGTGTGAGTGTGTGTGTGAGTGAGTGAGTGTGTGTGTGAGTGTGTGAGTGTGAGTGTGAGTGTGTGTGAGTGAGTGAGTGTGAGTGAGTGAGTGTGTGAGTGTGAGTGTGAGTGTGTGTGAGTGAGTGAGTGTGAGTGTGTGTGAGTGAGTGAGTGTGTGAGTGTGAGTGAGTGAGTGTGTGAGTGTGAGTGAGTGTGTGTGTGTGTGTGTGTGTGTGTGCATATATTATAAAAACACAAACTTTAAATGTTACATGCGATTAATTGATTTGACAGCACTACTAAATATTGTCTTTCATGCTGTTTATTAATTTAATGATTTAACTTATTTGATCATTTAATTGATAATTCTTGTATGTAAAGATCTACAGAAGAACACGAGGGAGTAAATGACGTAGGTTCAGTTTTTCTAAGTCACACTGATCTTCTTTCTGGAAGTCATGTTCAAAAGCAGGAGCGATGTGTGTGTCCCAGATCCCCTCATCATGAGGATAACCTGACGTAACACACACACGATTACGAGTGTGTGAATCTGCTGAAGACTGAGATCTCACACACACACACACACAAACACACACACACGATTACGAGTGTGTGAATCTGCTGAAGACTGAGATCACACACACACACACACACACACACACACACACACACACACACGATTACGAGTGTGTGAATCTGCTGAAGACGGAGATCACACACACACACACAAACACACACACGATTACGAGTGTGTGAATCTGCTGAAGACTGAGATCACACACACACACACGATTACGAGTGTGTGAATCTGCTGAAGACTGAGATCTCTCACACACACACACACACACACACACACACGATTACGAGTGTGTGAATCTGCTGAAGACTGAGATCACACACACACACACACACACACGATTACGAGTGTGTGAATCTGCTGAAGACTGGGATCACACACACACACACGATTACGAGTGTGTGAATCTGCTGAAGACTGAGATCTCTCACACACACACACACACACACACACACACGATTACGAGTGTGTGAATCTGCTGAAGACTGAGATCACACACACACACACACACACACGATTACGAGTGTGTGAATCTGCTGAAGACTGGGATCACACACACACACACACACACACGGATCACATCTCCTGCTTTCCCACAGAAGCACAGATGATGAAGTGTGTATGATTATCATATCCTGATCTCTCACACACACTGTTGTTCTTCATAACCCCGAGCACATCTCGTCCTCCAGTCGGAGCGGACGCTGCTCTCTGTAATGCACACCGGAAAACATTCAGTTAAAGTACGGTAAATAACGGCAGCTGTGGGTGCCAGAAATATACCGTAAAATATACGGTAGCAACATTTGAGGATTTACAGACGAAACTGAACTTTACAGTTAAAACCTGCGTTTCACTCTCAGATATAAAGTTAATTTACCGACTTACTGAAGAACTAATATCGGTTTAGTACCATTGTAATACACTGACAACAACCAATCACAGCGGAGACGAGAGTCACATGACCAACCACAGCTCATCACAAGCTGCTTTTCCACTTTACAGTTTATACTAATATATAGAAGCAGCACAGTGTCACACACACACACACACACTAATGGCAACACACACGAAATAAAAAAATGCAATACACATTATTTAACAACATTAAATGTAACAAAACCCTAATGTACATCACTGATTAGAAAACTATGAAGAAACCGTTATTTCAACAGAAACACATTAAATGTGAAGTGTTGCACAGGGAATTGTGGGAATGTCAAATTATGTTTTTTCACAGTAAATTATACAATGACTTGTGCTTTTGTTCTTTTAAATGCACGCTTCATTGCACACCGAGTGCGAAATTCACGTCAGAAATTTTCGCACGTTAAAAAATAAAGACCTTATGTTTGGTCACACACACACACACACACACACACACACACACACACACACACGCACACGCACACGCACACACTGCCTCCGCAACTTTCGTCCATCATAAAAAAAATTGGACCGGGTTCGATTTTCTCCGTTTTTTTGCCTCCGTAGCTCAAGCATTTTGACAATTCAGAGCCACCGAATCCCGAATCCGGAAAAACACATGCGACAATTTCCGACTCCGTGTGCAGGACCCCGTTAACATCACGAGTGTGCGATCTTATCGTGAACATCGGCCAGAGATTCGTCCTGGAGATGTGAAGATCCACACACACGTTTATGATCTCCTGGATCAGTCGGAGAAGCTGAAACTCCACAGACGTGCATCACGGTAATGACGGATTATTGGAGCGCGGTCAGTCTTTACACGTTTAATGCGATGTGTTCGGTTGCTTTGTGACTCCTGTACACGTAACTTCTGAATGAAACCGGTCTCAGTGTTCTCCAGTGCAGAGTGTGTGTTGTTCTTTGTCTGGATGTAAGGCCGACACAATAACCTCAGAATGCCAAGCATGGCAGAAAATGCTTTATGGATCAATACAGCCTTCAAAGGTTGACTTGACAAACTGCTTTTCTAGTTTTCTATATTTCTCTCCTTTGTGCTGCATTCTTTCAGCGGCAGTGATGCACATCAGAACAACACACTTCATTATTCTAGAACAACACACTATAACACACTTCATTATTCTAGAACAACACACTTCATTATTCTAGAACAACACACTATAACACACTTCATTATTCTAGAACAACACACTTCATTATTCTAGAACAACACACTTCATTATTCTAGAACAACACACTTCATTATTCTAGAACAACACACTTCATTATTCTAGAACAACACACTTCATTATTCTAGAACAACACACTTCGACGACACGACACGACAACACGACTCGACAACACGACTCGACAACACGACTCGACAACACGACTCGACAACACGACGCGACAACACGACGCGACAACACGACGCGACTCGACTCGACGACTCGACAACACGACTCGACAACACGACAACACGACGCGACAACACGACGCGACTCGACTCGACGACTCGACAACACGACGCGACAACACGACGCGACTCGACAACACGACTCGACAACACGACGCGACTCGACTCGACGACTCGACTCGACGACTCGACTCGACGACTCGACTCGACGACACGACTCGACTCGACAACACGACTCGACTCGACAACACGACTCGACTCGACAACACGACTCGACTCGACAACACGACTCGACGACAACACGACTCGACTCGACAACACGACTCGACTCGACAACACGACTCGACTCGACAACACGACTCGACTCGACAACACGACTCGACTCGACAACACGACTCGACTCGACAACACGACTCGACTCGACAACACGACTCGACTCGACAACACGACTCGACTCGACAACACGACTCGACAACACGACTCGACTCGACAACACGACTCGACAACACGACTCGACTCGACAACACGACTCGACTCGACAACACGACTCGACTCGACAACACGACTCGACTCGACAACACGACTCGACTCGACAACACGACTCGACTCGACAACACGACAACACGACTCGACAACACGACAACACGACTCGACTCGACAACACGACTCGACAACACGACTCGACAACACGACTCGACAACACGACGCGACAACACGACGCGACAACACGACGCGACTCGACTCGACGACTCGACAACACGACTCGACAACACGACAACACGACGCGACTCGACTCGACGACTCGACAACACGACGCGACAACACGACGCGACTCGACAACACGACTCGACAACACGACGCGACTCGACTCGACGACTCGACTCGACGACTCGACTCGACGACACGACTCGACTCGACAACACGACTCGACTCGACAACACGACTCGACTCGACAACACGACTCGACTCGACAACACGACTCGACGACAACACGACTCGACTCGACAACACGACTCGACTCGACAACACGACTCGACTCGACAACACGACTCGACTCGACAACACGACTCGACTCGACAACACGACTCGACTCGACAACACGACTCGACTCGACAACACGACTCGACTCGACAACACGACTCGACTCGACAACACGACTCGACGACAACACGACTCGACTCGACAACACGACTCGACTCGACAACACGACTCGACTCGACAACACGACTCGACTCGACAACACGACTCGACTCGACAACACGACTCGACTCGACAACACGACTCGACTCGACAACACGACTCGACTCGACAACACGACTCGACTCGACAACACGACTCGACTCGACAACACGACTCGACATCACGACTCGACTCGACAACACGACTCGACAACACGACTCGACTCGACAACACGACTCGACTCGACAACACGACTCGACTCGACAACACGACTCGACTCGACAACACGACAACACGACTCGACTCGACAACACGACTCGACTCGACTCGACAACACGACTCGACTCGACAACACGACTCGACAACACGACTCGACAACACGACTCGACAACACGACTCGACAACACGACTCGACAACACGACTCAACTCGACAACACGACTCGACAACACGACTCGACTCGACAACACGACTCGACTCGACAACACGACTCGACTCGACAACACGACTCGACTCGACTCGACAACACGACTCGACTCGACAACACGACTCGACTCGACAACACGACTCGACTCGACAACACGACTCGACTCGACTCGACAACACGACTCGACTCGACTCGACAACACGACTCGACTCGACAACACGACTCGACTCGACAACACGACTCGACTCGACAACACGACTCGACTCGACAACACGACTCGACTCGACAACACGACTCGACTCGACAACACGACTCGACTCGACAACACGACTCGACTCGACAACACGACTCGACTCGACAACACGACTCGACTCGACTCGACAACACGACTCGACTCCACGACTCGACTCGACAACAAGACTCGACTCGACAACACGACGACACGACACGACTCGACAACACGACTCGACAACACGACTCGACTCGACAACACGACTCGACAACACGACTCGACTCGACAACACGACTCGACTTGACAACACGACGCGACTCGACAACACGACGCGACTCGACAACACGACTCGACAAGACAACACGACTCGACGACTCGACTCGACAACACGACTCAACTCGACGACTCGACTCGACAACACGACTCGACTCGACAACACGACTCGACTCGACAACACGACTCGACAACACGACTCGACTCGACAACACGACTCGACTCGACAACACGACTCGACTCGACAACACGACTCGACTCGACAACACGACTCGACTCGACAACACGACTCGACTCGACAACACGACTCGACTCGACAACACGACTCGACTCGACAACACGACTCGACTCGACAACACGACTCGACTCGACAACACGACTCGACTCGACAACACGACTCGACTCGACAACACGACTCGACAACACGACTCGACTCGACAACACGACTCGACTCGACAACACGACTCGACTCGACAACACGACTCGACTCGACAACACGACTCGACTCGACAACACGACTCGACTCGACAACACGACTCGACTCGACAACACGACTCGACTCGACAACACGACTCGACTCGACAACACGACTCGACTCGACAACACGACTCGACTCGACAACACGACTCGACTCGACAACACGACTCGACTCGACAACACGACTCGACTCGACAACACGACTCGACTCGACAACACGACTCGACTCGACAACACGACTCGACTCGACAACACGACTCGACTCGACAACACGACTCGACAACACGACTCGACAACACGACTCGACAACACGACTCGACTCGACAACACGACTCGACTCGACGACACGACTCGACTCGACAACACGACTCGACTCGACAACACGACTCGACTCGACAACACGACTCGACTCGACAACACGACTCGACGACAACACGACTCGACTCGACAACACGACTCGACTCGACAACACGACTCGACTCGACAACACGACTCGACTCGACAACACGACTCGACTCGACAACACGACTCGACTCGACAACACGACTCGACTCGACAACACGACTCGACTCGACAACACGACTCGACTCGACAACACGACTCGACAACACGACTCGACTCGACAACACGACTCGACAACACGACTCGACTCGACAACACGACTCGACTCGACAACACGACTCGACTCGACAACACGACTCGACTCGACAACACGACTCGACTCGACAACACGACTCGACTCGACAACACGACAACACGACTCGACTCGACAACACGACTCGACAACACGACTCGACAACACGACTCGACAACACGACGCGACAACACGACGCGACAACACGACGCGACTCGACTCGACGACTCGACAACACGACTCGACAACACGACAACACGACGCGACTCGACTCGACGACTCGACAACACGACGCGACAACACGACGCGACTCGACAACACGACTCGACAACACGACGCGACTCGACTCGACGACTCGACTCGACGACTCGACTCGACGACACGACTCGACTCGACAACACGACTCGACTCGACAACACGACTCGACTCGACAACACGACTCGACTCGACAACACGACTCGACGACAACACGACTCGACTCGACAACACGACTCGACTCGACAACACGACTCGACTCGACAACACGACTCGACTCGACAACACGACTCGACTCGACAACACGACTCGACTCGACAACACGACTCGACTCGACAACACGACTCGACTCGACAACACGACTCGACTCGACAACACGACTCGACGACAACACGACTCGACTCGACAACACGACTCGACTCGACAACACGACTCGACTCGACAACACGACTCGACTCGACAACACGACTCGACTCGACAACACGACTCGACTCGACAACACGACTCGACTCGACAACACGACTCGACTCGACAACACGACTCGACTCGACAACACGACTCGACTCGACAACACGACTCGACATCACGACTCGACTCGACAACACGACTCGACAACACGACTCGACTCGACAACACGACTCGACTCGACAACACGACTCGACTCGACAACACGACTCGACTCGACAACACGACAACACGACTCGACTCGACAACACGACTCGACTCGACTCGACAACACGACTCGACTCGACAACACGACTCGACAACACGACTCGACAACACGACTCGACAACACGACTCGACAACACGACTCGACAACACGACTCAACTCGACAACACGACTCGACAACACGACTCGACTCGACAACACGACTCGACTCGACAACACGACTCGACTCGACAACACGACTCGACTCGACTCGACAACACGACTCGACTCGACAACACGACTCGACTCGACAACACGACTCGACTCGACAACACGACTCGACTCGACTCGACAACACGACTCGACTCGACTCGACAACACGACTCGACTCGACAACACGACTCGACTCGACAACACGACTCGACTCGACAACACGACTCGACTCGACAACACGACTCGACTCGACAACACGACTCGACTCGACAACACGACTCGACTCGACAACACGACTCGACTCGACAACACGACTCGACTCGACAACACGACTCGACTCGACTCGACAACACGACTCGACTCCACGACTCGACTCGACAACAAGACTCGACTCGACAACACGACGACACGACACGACTCGACAACACGACTCGACAACACGACTCGACTCGACAACACGACTCGACAACACGACTCGACTCGACAACACGACTCGACTTGACAACACGACGCGACTCGACAACACGACGCGACTCGACAACACGACTCGACAAGACAACACGACTCGACGACTCGACTCGACAACACGACTCAACTCGACGACTCGACTCGACAACACGACTCGACTCGACAACACGACTCGACTCGACAACACGACTCGACAACACGACTCGACTCGACAACACGACTCGACTCGACAACACGACTCGACTCGACAACACGACTCGACTCGACAACACGACTCGACTCGACAACACGACTCGACTCGACAACACGACTCGACTCGACAACACGACTCGACTCGACAACACGACTCGACTCGACAACACGACTCGACTCGACAACACGACTCGACTCGACAACACGACTCGACTCGACAACACGACTCGACAACACGACTCGACTCGACAACACGACTCGACTCGACAACACGACTCGACTCGACAACACGACTCGACTCGACAACACGACTCGACTCGACAACACGACTCGACTCGACAACACGACTCGACTCGACAACACGACTCGACTCGACAACACGACTCGACTCGACAACACGACTCGACTCGACAACACGACTCGACTCGACAACACGACTCGACTCGACAACACGACTCGACTCGACAACACGACTCGACTCGACAACACGACTCGACTCGACAACACGACTCGACTCGACAACACGACTCGACTCGACAACACGACTCGACTCGACAACACGACTCGACTCGACAACACGACTCGACTCGACAACACGACTCGACTCGACAACACGACTCGACTCGACAACACGACTCGACTCGACAACACGACTCGACTCGACAACACGACTCGACTCGACAACACGACTCGACAACACGACTCGACTCGACAACACGACTCGACAACACGACTCGACTCGACAACACGACTCGACAACACGACTCGACAACACGACTCGACAACACGACTCGACAACACGACTCGACAACACGACTCGACGACAACACGACTCGACGACAACACGACTCGACGACAACACGACTCGACGACAACACGACTCGACGACAACACGACTCGACGACAACACGACTCGACTCGACAACACGACTCGACTCGACGACTCGACAACACGACTCGACAACACGACTCGACAACACGACTCGACTCGACAACACGACTCGACTCGACAACACGACTCGACTCGACAACACGACTCGACTCGACAACACGACTCGACTCGACAACACGACTCGACTCGACTCGACAACACGACTCGACAACACGACTCGACAACACGACTCGACTCGACAACACGACTCGACTCGACAACACGACTCGACTCGACAACACGACTCGACTCGACAACACGACTCGACAACACGACTCGACTCGACAACACGACTCGACTCGACAACACGACTCGACAACACGACTCGACAACACGACTCGACTCGACTCGACAACACGACTCGACTCGACTCGACAACACGACTCGACTCGACAACACGACTCGACTTGACAATACGACTCGACTCGACAACACGACTCGACTTGACAACACGACTCGACTCGACAACACGACTCGACAACACGACTCGACAACACGACGCGACTCGACGACTCGACTCGATTATTCTAGAACAACACACTTCGACGACACGACACGACTCGACTCGACAACACGACTCGACAACACGACTCGACTCGACTCGACAACACGACAACACGACGCGACAACACGACACGACTCGACAACACGACTCGACAACACGACGCGACAACACGACACGACTCGACGACTCGACTCGACTCGACGACTCGACTCGACAACACGACTCGACAACACGACGACAACACGACTCGACGACACGACTCGACTCGACGACACGACTCGACTCGACAACACGACTCGACTCGACTCGACGACACGACTCGACAACACGACTCGACTCGACAACACGACTCGACTCGACAACACGACTCGACTCGACAACACGACTCGACTCGACAACACGACTCGACTCGACAACACGACTCGACTCGACAACACGACTCGACAACACGACTCGACAACACGACTCGACAACACGACTCGACAACACGACTCGACGACACGACACGACTCGACAACACGACTCGACAACACGACTCGACTTGACAACACGACTCGACAACACGACTCGACTCGACAACACGACTCGACTCGACAACACGACTCGACTCGACAACACGACTCGACAACACGACTCGACTTGACAACACGACTCGACTTGACAACACGACTCGACAACACGACTCGACTCGACAACACGACTCGACAACACGACTCGACAACACAACTCGACAACACGACTCGACTTGACAACTCGACTGGACAACACGACTCGACTTGACAACACGACTCGACTCGACAACACGACTCGACTCGACAACACGACTCGACTCGACAACACGACTCGACTACACGACTCGACTTGACAACACGACTCGACAACACGACTCGACTCGACAACACGACTCGACTCGACAACACGACTCGACAACACGACTCGACTTGACAACACGACTCGACTTGACAACACGACTCGACAACACGACTCGACTCGACAACACAACTCGACTCGACAACACGACTCGACTCGACAACACGACTCGACTCGACAACACGACTCGACTCGACAACACGACTCGACTCGACAACACGACTCGACTCGACAACACGACTCGACAACACGACTCGACAACACGACTCGACAACACGACTCGACAACACGACTCGACTTGACAACACGACTCGACTTGACAACACGACTCGACAACACGACTCGACAACACAACTCGACTCGACTTGACAACACGACTCAACTTGACAACACGACTCGACTCGACAACACGACTCGACTCGACAACACGACTCGACTCGACAACACGACTCGACAACACGACTCGACAACACGACTCGACAACACGACTCGACAACACGACTCGACTCGACAACACGACTCGACTCGACAACACGACTCGACTCGACAACACGACTCGACTCGACAACACGACTCGACTCGACAACACGACTCGACTCGACAACACGACTCGACTCGACAACACGACTCGACTCGACAACACGACTCGACTCGACAACACGACTCGACAACACGACTCGACTCGACAACACGACTCGACTCGACTCGACAACACGACTCGACAACACGACTCGACGACACGACTCGACGACACGACTCGACAACACGACTCGACTTGACAACACGACTCGACAACACGACTCGACTCGACAACACGACTCGACTCGACAACACGACTCGACTCGACAACACGACTCGACTCGACAACACGACTCGACTCGACAACACGACTCGACTCGACAACACGACTCGACTCGACAACACGACTCGACTCGACAACACGACTCGACTCGACAACACGACTCGACTCGACAACACGACTCGACTCGACAACACGACTCGACTCGACAACACGACTCGACTCGACAACACGACTCGACTCGACAACACGACTCGACTCGACAACACGACTCGACTCGACAACACGACTCGACTCGACAACACGACTCGACTCGACAACACGACTCGACTCGACAACACGACTCGACAACACGACTCGACAACACGACTCGACAACACGACTCGACAACACGACTCGACAACACGACTCGACAACACGACTCGACAACACGACTCGACAACACGACTCGACAACACGACTCGACAACACGACTCGACAACACGACTCGACAACACGACTCGACAACACGACTCGACAACACGACTCGACAACACGACTCGACGACACGACACGACTCAACACGACTCGACAACACGACTCGACAACACGACTCGACTTGACAACACGACTCGACGACACGACACGACTCAACAACACGACTCGACAACACGACTCGACAACACGACTCGACTCGACAACACGACTCGACAACACGACTCGACTTGACAACACGACTCGACAACACGACACGACTCGACAACTCGACTCGACGACTCGACTCGATTATTCTAGAACAACACACTTCGACGACACGACACGACAACACGACTCGACAACACGACAACACGACTCGACTTGACTCGACTCGACAACACGACAACACGACGCGACAACACGACACGACTCGACAACACGACTCGACAACACGACTCGACTTGACTCGACTCGACAACACGACAACACGACGCGACAACACGACACGACTCGACAACACGACTCGACAACACGACGCGACAACACGACACGACTCGACGACTCGACTCGACGACTCGACTCGACTCGACGACTCGACTCGACAACACGACTCGACAACACGACGACAACACGACTCGACGACACGACTCGACTCGACGACACGACTCGACTCGACAACACGACTCGACAACACGACTCGACTCGACGACACGACTCGACAACACGACTCGACGACTCGACTCGACAACACGACTCGACAACACGACTCGACTCGACAACACGACTCGACTCGACAACACGACTCGACAACACGACTCGACAACACGACTCGACAACACGACACGACTCGACAACACGACTCGACTTGACAACACGACTCGACAACACGACTCGACTCGACAACACGACTCGACAACACGACTCGACTCGACAACACGACTCGACAACACGACTCGACTCGACAACACGACTCGACTCGACAACACGACTCGACTCGACAACACGACTCGACAACACGACTCGACTCGACAACACGACTCGACTCGACAACACGACTCGACTTGACAACTCGACTGGACAACACGACTCGACTCGACAACACGACTCGACTCGACAACACGACTCGACTCGACAACACGACTCGACTCGACAACACGACTCGACTCGACAACACGACTCGACTCGACAACACGACTCGACTCGACAACACGACTCGACTCGACAACACGACTCGACTCGACAACACGACTCGACTCGACAACACGACTCGACAACACGACTCGACAACACGACTCGACTCGACTCGACTCGACGACCGACACGACTCGACAACACGACTCGACAACACGACTCGACTCGACAACACGACTCGACTCGACAACACGACTCGACTCGACAACACGACTCGACAACACGACTCGACTCGACAACACGACTCGACTCGACAACACGACTCGACAACACGACTCGACGACACGACACGACTCGACAACACGACTCGACAACACGACTCGACTTGACAACACGACTCGACTCGACAACACAACTCGACTCGACAACACGACTCGACTTGACAACACGACTCGACTCGACAACACAACTCGACTCGACAACACGACTCGACTCGACAACACGACTCGACAACACGACTCGACTTGACAACACGACTCGACTTGACAACACGACTCGACAACACGACTCGACTCGACAACACGACTCGACTTGACAACACGACTCGACTTGACAACACGACTCGACTCGACAACACGACTCGACTCGACAACACGACTCGACTTGACAACACGACTCGACTCGACAACACGACTCGACTCGACAACACGACTCGACTCGACAACACGACTCGACTCGACAACACGACTCGACTCGACAACACGACACGACTCGACAACACGACTCGACTCGACAACACGACTCGACAACACGACTCGACTCGACAACACGACTCGACTCGACAACACGACACGACACGACTCGACAACACGACTCGACTCGACAACACGACACGACACGACAACACGACTCGACAACACGACTCGACAACACGACTCGACTCGACAACACGACACGACTCGACTCGACAACACGACTCGACTCGACTCGACAACACGACTCGACAACACGACTCGACTCGACTCGACAACACGACTCGACTCGACAACACGACTCGACTTGACAACTCGACTGGACAACACGACTCGACTCGACAACACGACTCGACTCGACAACACGACTCGACTCGACAACACGACTCGACTCGACAACACGACACGACACGACTCGACAACACGACTCGACTTGACAACACGACTCGACAACACGACTCGACTCGACAACACGACTCGACAACACGACTCGACAACACGACTCGACAACACGACTCGACAACACGACTCGACAACACGACTCGACTCGACAACACGACTCGACTCGACAACACGACTCGACTTGACAACACGACTCGACTCGACAACACAACTCGACTCGACAACACGACTCGACTCGACAACACGACTCGACAACACGACTCGACTTGACAACACGACTCGACTTGACAACACGACTCGACAACACGACTCGACTCGACAACACGACTCGACAACACGACTCGACTTGACAACACGACTCGACTCGACAACACGACTCGACTCGACAACACGACTCGACTTGACAACACGACTCGACTCGACAACACGACTCGACTCGACAACACGACTCGACTCGACAACACGACTCGACTCGACAACACGACTCGACTCGACAACACGACACGACTCGACAACACGACTCGACTCGACAACACGACTCGACAACACGACTCGACTCGACAACACGACTCGACTCGACAACACGACACGACACGACTCGACAACACGACTCGACTCGACAACACGACACGACACGACAACACGACTCGACAACACGACTCGACAACACGACTCGACTCGACAACACGACACGACTCGACTCGACAACACGACTCGACTCGACTCGACAACACGACTCGACAACACGACTCGACTCGACTCGACAACACGACTCGACTCGACAACACGACTCGACTTGACAACTCGACTGGACAACACGACTCGACTCGACAACACGACTCGACTCGACAACACGACTCGACTCGACAACACGACTCGACTCGACAACACGACACGACACGACTCGACAACACGACTCGACTTGACAACACGACTCGACAACACGACTCGACTCGACAACACGACTCGACAACACGACTCGACAACACGACTCGACAACACGACTCGACTCGACAACACGACTCGACTCGACAACACGACTCGACTCGACAACACGACTCGACTCGACAACACGACTCGACTCGACAACACGACTCGACTCGACAACACGACTCGACTCGACTTGACAACACGACTCGACAACACGACTCGACTCGACAACACGACTCGACAACACGACTCGACTTGACAACACGACTCGACTTGACAACACGACTCGACTTGACAACACGACTCGACTTGACAACACGACTCGACTTGACAACACGACTCGACTTGACAACACGACTCGACTTGACAACACGACTCGACTTGACAACACGACTCGACTTGACAACACGACTCGACTTGACAACACGACTCGACTTGACAACACGACTCGACTTGACAACACGACTCGACTTGACAACACGACTCGACAACACGACTCGACTCGACAACACGACTCGACTCGACAACACGACTCGACTCGACTCGACAACACGACTCGACAACACGACTCGACTCGACAACACGACTCGACAACACGACTCGACTTGACAACACGACTCGACTTGACAACACGACTCGACTTGACAACACGACTCGACTTGACAACACGACTCAACAACACACCTCAACACAACTTGACACGACACAAGTCAACCACACAAGTCGACGACGACACAATTTAACGACGACACAAGTCAGCGACAAGTCAGACACAAGTCAACGACGACACAAGTCAGCGACGACACATCTCAACGACAATATCTCAACGAGAACATCTGGACCCGCCCGCACACAGCTGTAATCACGTCCACATTGATTAGCACATTGATTAGCGCAGTGATTTGCGCAACAGAAGTGAGTGTGTACTGTAAGTAAATGGGTCATTCCACACTGGCTCCGTATGATCATAAACCCACAGTGAACTGATCTGGTTTCTGGCGTGTGACACACTCTGCCCTACAGAAGACTCCAGGTCTCGTCTTTCAATGCGACACCGTCACTTCCACAATCCACTGATACAGAACCATAATTCCCCTGGATTTACATAATCCTCGCTAATGAACCAATTAAACAGCAAATGATGTAATTGGCAGGTTTTGTTCAAACAGACCGTATCTGATCTGTCACATTGTTGCATGATCCATTTGAAATATGACACGCAATTAATGAGGCAGAAATCCAAAAGTGGAACATTTGCATTGCGTAAAATCTCAGAATTGGACGTTATTGAGAACGGTCAGTATGGTCTGTCTTATAGAGAAGCACGGCTATACACTTTTAAACATACAATACTCCGTAAAAGTGAACTTCGATGAAGAATAATGCATGTTTTACTATCAATAACCATTAATAAATGCACCAATAAATATGAAAAATAAACATAGATTGTAGCTGCATTCTGAACTCATAATCCGCATATAATACACTGCAAAAATTATTTTCTTACTTAGTATTTTTGTTTTGTTTCCAGTCCAAATATCAAAAAAATCTTAAATCATGAAGCATTTACGGTACTAAAATGCCATGAGATATTATGTCTTGTTTTCCGGGGGAATTAATCAATATTAAGTGAGTTTTTGCTTAAAACAAACAAAATTATCTGCCAATGGGGTCAGAAAAATTATCTAAATTCTAACAGAAACAATATAATTTTTCTCACCCCATTAGCAGATAATTTTGCTTTTTTTTAAGCAACAACTCACTTAATTTTTACTTAATTTCCCAGAAAACAAGACATAATATCTTATGTTATTTTACTCATCTAGTAAATGCATCTTGATTTAAGAATTTTTAGATATTTGGACTGGAAACAAGACAAAAATACTGAGTAAGAGAAGCATTTTTTGCAGTGTACAGATGACAAACATATTAATGTGAAAGCAAGCATTCTCCAAACACCTAAAAGCTCATCTGTCAATCATCTGTGTGTGACTGGCGTTACATCAGAACACTGTGTGTGTGTGTGTGTGTGTGCATGTAAATGAACAGTTGAAAAGTCCTCATCAGTGATGATGCCGCCCTGCTGCGAGCGCACACGAGGTTCGGTGATGTTGTGAGTGCTCTGGTGTGCAGTTTGAGCTCACCATCCTCTTTGTCGTCGAACACGGGTCTCTTGGATGAACTGTTCGCTCCCATCCTCTTCTTCCACTTTCCCCAGTGAAACATTGATGCTCTGATCTCATTCCTTTCAGCGCGACTGAAGCTGATCTGCTGCTGCTCTAAAACACGAGCATCTGTGAGTGAGGAGCCGGAGGATCTGCTCCAGAGATCACACACACACACACATACAGTACATACACACAGACTCGAACTGAACACGAGCTTCAGCGCCGGCGCGTTTATATGAACCTCCCCTGCGCGAGACTCGGGCACGCGCGCGCGCTCGCGATACTGGACTGTACAAATGGGGTTTTTTTCACTTTTTTTCCAGTTTTTTTATTTATTGCAATAACAATAGGGGAATACAGAGTTATACAAAACACTTGAATCTATAAAAAAAAAATAAAGATCACAATTCTGCATTTTTCAGACATTCTGCAAAAATCAATCATACATCTAATACATCAGGTATCCTTTTCAACAGCGGCGATGTCTTAACAGCTTGGTTTTTGTCAGGTTAGTTACCAATGTGCAACAAAGTCTTCAATCAAATAGAAAATAATATTTAAGACACTTAGGGGTATTTACATGACAACTACACTACGCCTATAGACTCAACGCGCATGCGCATGATGTCACCGTTTTCACAGATTCGCGTTTTTGTAGTTCAGTATCGTTCTCAAAAACATTCACTTTGAAACCCGTTTTCAAAAGTTTTCAGTTTTTAGATGAAAACTGTGTCGCGTAAATCCCACTAAAACACTGTAATTTCGGTCTGAACGCAATAACACATTTTTTCTTATCAGTTTTTATTAATATTTCAGTTTGTATTTTTATATATTTTATTTTTAATTTTAGGTTATTTTAGTCATTTAGTAGTTGTTTAAAATGTTAAAATGTAGTTGTTGTGTTTTTTTGTTTTTTGTTTTTTGGTAGAAATGTTGCCCTGGCAACTAGATGTTTATATATATATATATATATATATATATATATATATATAATTTCAGGTATATATAATGTTTTATATATGTTTTAGTTAACTAGTTTAATAACCCTGCCGATCGTTAAAAAAATTACTTCACAAAGATGAGATTGTTTTCGTTCTTTATACAGCCTAACATTTTTTACATTAATAAAAAACGTGTAATTATGCTTTACCACATTTATGCATTTTGTTACATGGCCAAACATTTAGTCAGAATAAATACTAGACCTATTCTATTGACAATTACTGCATTATGGGGTATTTTCTTTCATTTTCACTGTTATGTTTCGGTTTATATAACTGTACTTTGCTGTTTCACAGATAAATTATTTAAGATTCCTTCTCTGTATTTTTCAAACGCATTTGGATGTTTGTCCTTCGACGCTCACCGTAGTGGTTTCGCTTTCATGCGCCGTCACCATAGCAACGACTCCCAACATCCCATCGGACAGTCAGATGTGAATATTAGCCCACTAGGCCGTGGGCCGGACCCCGAAATTGTGAATTTCACAGATCCCTGCCAAGGAACTAAGTGATTTGTTTACAGATGGCATGTAAAAATTCTTATAAGTAGTGTAATCATTGTTTCCAACGTTGATGTGTGCACATTTTATGAAGATATCGATTTAAACTCTTACATTTTTAAACGGGCAAATTTGTAGAACTACTAAATCGTAGCGCCAGAAAACGTAAACAAATCACCCGTCTCCCTGACAACCAACATAATTGATACAGTAACTTTGCTCTCTTTATAACGAAATCCTGCGATTTAAATAGTCTTTATATACTTTTTGTCTACACGAGCTATACTATACATTGTGCACTTACCGTCAGAAGACCTCTAAGGTTATTGATCACCCGTGACATGCATAGAAATTTACATAGACCGCATAACAACAAAGCGGGACGCGATTGACAGCCGGTGTGCGACAATATGAAGTGCTGTATACATGTTGCTTCTAGGGCAAAAAGCCCAATAACCTTATTTTCTCAAACAAGTTGGGCATCATTTGTTCAGTGTGCCCAGAAATGGGTTAACCTCAACAATGCTGAGAGTTTAATAGCTGAAAAAGTCATAGCAACATTCAATTTAACAGAAACCTGGAGAGCCCAAGATGTGCCCGTTAATGTGGGCTTCCATAGGGAATGCTACATGCTCTTCACCAATAATGATCACATTGCAAGAGCATGTAGGAGGAGAGAAATGGCAGCCAAAGATACTGAAGGTATGTATCAAATCCAATAATTCTGCAAATTTTCTATTAAAATAATTGTGTATTGATCGTGTAACTTTGGCTATGTATGTGTGTATTGTAGTTAGTTTAAGAAAGTATGTTAAATAAACCTCACACTACCAGTGAATCTTAACTACACAAAGTGATTTTTTATTCATGTATATTTTTGAACACTTTATCTTAAAAATTTTATTGAAAAGCTGGAGATTTAACAAGGGCAAAAAGCATATTCAATATAAGATTACAGTGAATAGTGTAAGGTTGACAATAAATTGAACACAAAAGTCATTTTTTTAAAGGAATGTTTTATTTGAAACAAAGACATTACATGGTATTCTTACAAATCTAAACAGTGAGATTACTAGATTAAAAGTAACCACCTTTGATAAACACATTCTTTGTCATATTTGTCTACCTGACAATGCATCCTATTCATACTGGAATATATACCAAAATATTTTCTATTCCTCTGTTCTACAGGAGAAGTTTGCAAAGCCTGCCAGACATACCTCCCCCAATGCAGCATGGATGGAGGATCGAGGGGGAATTCTATGCAGTTCATTGGATGACATTTCCACCAGCACCAAAAAGTGTCTTGGAGCTTGTGCATTGCCAGTGCAAAGCATTACAATGTGTGTGTGTGTGTGGGGGGGGGGGGGGGGGGGGGGACTGCACATGTAGAAAGCACCAGCTACCATGCACAGACATGTGTCTATTGGTGCTTTTCATTGCATGGTACAGCTCGAAACGGTTCGGCTCGCTTCACTTTTCCACTGCGTGGTACGACTCGACTCGGTACGGCACGGTTCGGTTCGCTTTCGGTTGCTTTTCCACTGCAGTTAGTACCGCTTCAAAGTGGGTGGGACTGATCGTTAATAGTTGCCGCCTCTACTGGCTCGGTAGTCACTTTTTAGTTTTTTTTTAATTTTTAAGTTTGTAGGTCCGGTGGTAGCCGTGTGCGGCTAAGAGCTGTGCTACTTCTTGGAACACTTTTTCATTCCGTGTTGCCCCATCCAGCTCTCGCTGGATCCGCTCCTCAGCAACCAACGAGAGGAACGTCTGCACCTCGTCCACTGACCACGATTCAGCCATTTCTTGTTTGATTTTTTTTTTACCTCTTTTGTCAAGTAAATACTCTAAAAACAGGTGCTACCGCGTTGGCTGTTGTCTGGCTATTTACATCTAGCGGGTTTAGTGTCTCGTGTCGCAAATACAATGACGCTGAAGTGACGATTCTGTCTGACCAATCAGTGATCTGCAGTGTTTTCACGTCACATTTAGTATCGGTACGGTACGCTTGGAACCTCAACAGAGGTGGTACCATTTAAAGCGAGCCGAAGCGAGCCGTACCGTACCGTACCATGCAGTGGAAATGCGCCAAAAGTGAGCCGTACCGAACCGAGCCATGTAGTGGAAAAGCGCCAAAGCGTGCTGTGCCGAACCGAGCCGTACCATGCAGTGGAAAAGCACCAAAGCGTGCCGTGCCGTACCATGCAGTGGAAAAGCACCAAAGCGTGCCGTGCCGTACCATGCAGTGGAAAAGCGCCATATGTAGGAACTGCACCAACGCTGTCTAAGGATGAAACACACAACATTGTGAGCGTGCAGCCATGGCCTGACTACATCTTTAAATAACATTACACTAATAAAAGTTAATCTGGTACAAGTTCGTTTTTGTCTGGTGTTGTAAATTCACTAAATAGCCCTAGTTAGCCGTTGATAATCTAACTCAGGGGTTTTCAAAGTGTGTGGCGGGGCTCCAAACAGTTTCAGGGGAGGATCAATGGAAGTGAAACTATTACATTACTTGCATTAGTTATCAAAAGGAGATCACACAGAATAGCCCACATGTGTGAGAGTTCAGATACAGTAGTTTTGGGGAACTGTTTTCCCCTCATCAGGCTGAAACTAATAAATGCCTTAGGACAGACCTTTGTTTATAACTGTTTGGTGCAGTAAGAAGTTATGTTCAGCAATATTAGGCTATTTTGGCTCAAATGTTGAGTGCCTATGGGATAAAAAATATATAAGTATGATCCCAAAGGCATCCAGGAATTGAGCGAAACTTACCAAGTAAACTAAAAATTGTGGTGGGGGCACGTCGTTTCCCACGCTTTGTTTGAAGGCACGCAGTCTCAGACTTTGAAAACCCCTTATCTAATTTTTGCCTTACTATAACATTAGCCAACTATACAAAATAAATCCAACGTGGACGTTGCCTCATGGAGATACCGTTAATACGTTGCCTACTTCACCCAAGTGAGGTGTTCCAAGAGCGTCTGCCTTCTGCCCTACAGATGTCGGCTTCACCATCAGGAGAGGAAACGCATGCAAAATATACAAAATACAATGTGCGATTAGACAGGAATCAGGAGATAACGTAAGCTAACTATATAACCGTGTGTGTTTTAGATCTCTCCCTGCCCCAACATAACTGATTCAAACTGTCAACTCATTATGAACTATGGAAGCTGTTTATATCATCCGTGTTGGAGCAGGGAGTTGTCTAAAACAGGCAGGACAACGTGTATCGTGTAACTTACTCCTGGAGATGTTTTGGAAATACTCTCGCAGTACATAAGCTTCACTTCAAATAAGATAAATTCATATAACTGTTAGCTAGTTACACGGAAGGGGCTGAACGATGGAAAAAAACTTTAAAACTTTCTTCTTCTGGACGAAAAAAAAAAAAACTTCAGCGTCATAGTCAACATTTTAAGACAAATGCAAATAAGCCCTTGATAAACTCTTTACAACACACAGTTAAATAAATAATTAGCTTGCGGTATCCACAGAACAAAAAGCTGATCCTACCATACAAAGTTACTTCAGGTGCTAACACTAGCCAACTTGCCGTATACTAGCTACATTTAAAACGACAAATAGCTTAGCATTACCCACGTGTGTAGCATTCGGCGAACATATGCCAAGACCAATGCATTCAGACTTTTTACAATGTTTCGGATAATGCTAGTGCTAATCAGTTACCTACCGTTTCCACGATGTGTGGTGCAGCCATACACTGTAGCAAAAAACGGAGGACTCGCCACTGACCGGCCGCCGCGCCCGCGAGTTCAGTTCACATCCGGGTCTTCGGGCACCGGTTCAAATAATGACGTGATTGGTCAACTCAAGTTGACAAGGTAACAACACGAGCTTTGATTGGTTCTTACTCCGGCTAACATTTTGTGGTTAGCTAGCGAGATTATATCTACGTTATATTTTTAATGTGCAACAATTGACGTTGGAAACAAGCAGTAATGTGCTCAACAACCATTTATAAAGCCAGTTATAAAAAATTAACCAGTTCCCTGGAGGAGATCTATCAAATCGAAAACTAAAGGAGAAAAACAGACTTGGCCCACTGCCTACACACCATAACCTTTCGGCAGGAATATGATCGATTATGATCACGAGAGCGTCGACTGTGCAGAGAGAGCAGTGATGCTGCACATGCGCAGAAGAGGACTGAAGAGCATCTCAGACTCTGTGTTGCTGATGACGCATCTACAGGTGATCTTTAAACATTAATAAAACATTAACAACTATAACAAGACATCCAAAAGATAACCTTAGTAACTTAAAAGAAATCAGGTTTACAATACATAAGGAAAGCAAAGAAAAAGGAAAACAACAGCATATAATACTATTGAAAGAAAGTAAACAAATAAATCATTAATTAGTATTAGTAACTTGTTTACTGTTTTAATGTTTTTATCTGCTTTGTACAGTGTCCTTGGGTGTCCTGATAAGGCGCTTTAAATCAAATTTATTATTATTATTATTAGTAGTAGTAGTACTTAAATAAAGACAGCATATCATTTCAAATTTCAATAAGCTTCAACTCTTTAGCGTATAAGATTGTATCTCTAAGTTACATTTTTTGTTATTAATACATTGGAGAGTCTCAATATACAAATTAAAATCATCCATAAAGACCTTCAGATGAGAGTTAGAGTTATTTATTTTACTTATATGAATTTAAAATGTACCAAATAATATCACAAGGTTAGGTTTATCATAAAATTGAAAGAAGCATATTTTGATTAAAAATATGTAATAATATCTTTGAATGTTATTTCACAATTATAACCATAATTTGTTAGAATGGTAACACCCAAAAAAGAGATATAGATTTTTTTCTGGCTGATCTGAACAAAACGAGCAATTTTCATCAATATCCATACATTTTGATAAAGTATAATTACTAACATAAATATTATGAAGATACAAGTCAGCAATTTCCAAGATACAAGATACAAAATCCCCGAATTTTGTACAAAACCGAAAAGGAAACAGCCAAGCTTTTTTCCAAATGATCTCTTGGAAAATAAATAATATTCCAGAAAAATAATGTCCCACAGGAGATCGATGCACTCCTTCAGTCTGATCGGTACAGTTCTCTCATGAAAGTGCGTATCTACAGCACGCATTGTATTTATCGTGCAATTTATACGCAAAAAAATTGTTTTTACGTGCATATGATACGTAAATTATGGCGTGTAATACCTACCCCACACCACTAAGCGGGTTAGTGCGTATCATATGCACGTAAAAAAAATTGTTTTATATAATTTATAAATGTATAAATTGCAGTTTGATGAGAGGCTGTTGTATGTCCTGTGCGGTAGAGCCTGTCTCTGGAGGGTAATGCGATCCGCGGGCTCCCCGAGCGCTTCTTCGGCAGTCTCCCGGCTCTGCTCTGGCTGGACGTGAGGAATAATCAGATCTCGGCTCTTCCCGCCGCTGTCGGACAGCACATGTGAGTCAAACTAGCGGTTTAAAGGAATAGTCCGTGTTAAATAGTTCCGTTCCACTGCGCTACTTTCCACGCGCTCGTTAAAAACACTCGTTTGTATCTTTCTGTCCCTCTAGTGGTTAAAAACAAAACCGCATGCGTTTGGCGGAAGAACATTGTTTTGGTTGTGCTTCGGATGAATGTGTCTCATAAAACATGTGTCCCTGGATCACAAAACCAGTCACATTGGTACATTTTTAACTTGAGATGTATACATCATCTGGAAGCTGAATAAATAATCTGTCCAGTGATGTGTGGTTTGTTAGGATTGGACAATATTTGGCTGAGATACAACTATTGAAAATCTGGAATCTGAGGAGCAAAAAAGCTGATGTTGGTTCTTGTTTTATTGCGAGCTCTGTCTCGTTCTCTGTTCTCCAGCAGTCGGACTCTCTTCTGTTCCGGGTTTGTTTAAAACGTGTGATTCTCCAGAGGTTACAAGTAGAGACAGCTATATAATATAAACACCTATAACCTAAAATATGGGGATGTATTTGACTCATTATTTCAATTTTGTTAAAGTCCCCCTGTAGTCAATAATTGTATCCCTTAAAACTCATCTTTGACCAAAATTACATATTTTAATGTTTTTTTCCTTGTAAAAAAACTCCTCAAAAAATATCTTGAATGTAACTCGACACCCTTGCCTCATTTAGTATGCGTGGTTCTATGAATATGCAAATGAGCCCCGCCTCCACTCACTCACTCACTCAGAGATCCACTGGTTGACGATCACACGTTGATCTGATTGGTTACAAGGTAGTGTGTGACGTCAGAAACACAGTGCAGCTTTAAAAGAAGTGCTGAGGCCGTGTGCCCACCAACGCGGCTGGCGTGTTTTTTCAATTGTTTTCAATGGGAGCGCCGCGTTTTTAAAACGCCATAAGCATAACGAGGCACTGAGCGTCTTTTTCACGCTGAAGCGCTGAGCGTTCGCCGTTTTTACCATCACTGTCACTTTTTACCCAACCGTCCAATCACAGTGGATGAGGGGCGGGACTAATACCACACCGACCAGCGGATATTCTGTATCATAGCAACGAAGCGTCTCAACTGAAAAAAAAAAACTGCGCTGCCCATCGCTCAAGCGCACACAGCTCTACGTTTTCAGCTGGCTAAACTCGCTTTGGTGGACACACGGCCTAAGTCTAGAGATGCGTTTCTTAAAAGTTTAACTTGTTTTAACTTGAGCGCTACACGAGCGAGACGCAATGCAACGGTTAAATAAATACGAAAAGACAAAAAATATAATGATGATGATGTGAATGATTTATCAGGCAACAAGAGAGAGTGGAGTGAAGATAAATCATGATCTTCCTCTGTAGTTGTGTCTAATTTTCCAGAATAAAGTTAATCTTATTTCAAGATACATTTATTTGAGAAGGAAAATTACTTACTAGTCGTTTTGTGAAAAGTGATCTCCCAATGAGGTCAGACAAAAAATCGGTATCACTTTACTTAAAGCCTTTTATATAATGCATTATAAAAGTTTTTTAATGCATTAATTATATCTTCTTATAATGCATTATATGATCTCATGAATAATTATAACCACAGTTATAATACCTTATGTCATGTCTTTAGAAAGTAAAGCATTAAAACACACAACAAACAACCAGTTTCAGATGCAACAAGCAATCTGTAAATATTATAATGCATTTTAACTTTGGTTACAATTATTTATTAAAATATATACTGTATATGAATACCTGTATACTGCATTAAACAAAGCCTTTTAATAAAGTGTTTCCATATGATCTTGTCTTTAAGTTTATTTTCTGACTCCATTGGCAGATATTTGTTCTTATTTTAAGTACAACTCACTTCATTTTGATGCATTTTTCATAAAACAGGATTTAATATCTTCAGTCATTGTTCTTCTGCAGTAAATGTATTGATTTATGAATGTTTAGATATTAGTGCTGTAAAACGAGACAGAAAAACACTGAGGAGGAAGAAGATTTTATGTGCAATGTGATCAATTTTACAGCTTTAGTTTTAGCTTTAGCTTTAATTTTAATATTAGATCACAGAATCACTGCATTTGCGCTGAAAAAAAGCACTTCCGCCTCAGTGTCTCTGTCTAGTTCTCCAGAACAAATATCTAAACATTCCTAAATCAAGATTAGGGTAATAATCATAAGATATGATATACTTGTGCATGTTTGATCAACTCTTGTGTTTAAGGTGCTTGAAGACGTTCCTCTTGGAGGGAAACCCGATCACAGCGCTTCCCCCGGAGCTGGGTACGTCAAGTCAAGTCTAGTCAAGTCTAGTCTAGTCTAATCTAGTCTAGTCTAGTTTAGTCAAGTCTATTCAAGTCTAGTCTAGTCTAGTCAAGTCAAGTCTAGTTTAGTCTAGTCTAGTCTAGTCTAGTCTAGTTTAGTCAAGTCTATTCAAGTCTAGTCTAGTCAAGTCTAGTTTAGTCTAGTCTATTCAAGTCAAGTCAAGTCTATTCAAGTCTAGTCTAATCTAGTCAAGTCAAGTCTAGTTTAGTCTAGTCTAGTCTAGTCTAGTTTAGTCAAGTCTATTCAAGTCTAGTCAAGTCAAGTCTAGTTTAGTCAAGTCTATTCAAGTCTAGTCAAGTCTATTCAAGTCTAGTCAAGTCAAGTCTAGTTTAGTCAAGTCTATTCAAGTCTAGTCAAGTCTATTCAAGTCTAGTCTAATCTATTCAAGTCTAGTCTAATCTATTCAAGTCAAGTCTATTCAAGTCTAGTCTAATCTAGTCAAGTCAAGTCTAGTTTAGTCTAGTCTAGTTTAGTCAAGTCTATTCAAGTCTAGTCAAGTCTAGTTTAGTCAAGTCTATTCAAGTCTAGTCAAGTCTAGTTTAGTTTAGTCTAGTCTATTCAAGTCAAGTCTAATCTAGTCAAGTCAAGTCTAGTTTAGTCTAGTCTAGTTTAGTCAAGTCTATTCAAGTCTAGTCTAGTCAAGTCTAGTTTAGTCAAGTCTATTCAAGTCTAGTCTAGTCAAGTCTAGTTTAGTCTAGTCTAGTTTAGTCAAGTCTATTCAAGTCTAGTCTAGTCAAGTCATGTCTAGTCTAGTCAAGTCTCTAGTCTAGTCAAGTCAAGTCAAGTCATCTTTATTTATATAGCGCTTTTTACAATACAGATTGTATCAAAGCAGCTTCACAGTGATAACATGAAAATAATACAAAAAAAAACAATTTCATCATCATCCACCTTTAAGGCAGATCTATAATATTGTTGAATATTAAATGTCCCCAACTAAGCAAGCCAGAAGGTAAGGCAACAGCGGCAAGGAACCAAAACTCCATCAGGGACAGAATGGAGAAAAAAACCTTGGGAGAACCCAGGCTCAGTCGGGGGCCAGTTCTCCTCTGGCCAATGAGTGAACAGTGTATGAAGTTCAGAATGAATCAGAGTATCAAGTCTAGTCTAGTTTAGTCTAGTCTAGTCAAGTCATGTCATGTCTAGTCTAGTCAAGTCAAGTCTCTAGTTTAGTCAAGTCTATTCAAGTCTAGTCTAGTTTAGTCTAGTTTAGTCAAGTCTAGTCAATTCTAGTCAAGTCTAGTAGATTATGATTTCACACACACAAGATATGTGTGTGTGATGAAGATGTGTGTGTCATGATGATGTGTGTGTGTGTGTGGGATGAAGATGAAGATGTGTGTGATGAAGATGAAGATGTGTGTGTGATGCAGATGTGTGTGTGATGTGACTCTTCTCTTCTTCTAGGGAATCTGATGTCACTGAAGGCTCTGAGTCTGAGGAACTGCCCGCTCACTTTCCCTCCTCGAGACGTTCTGGACCTCGGCCTGCCGAACATCCTACAGTACCTGCGGTGTGCTCAACTAGGTGAAGGTGAAGAGTGTGTGTGTGTGTGTGTGTGTGTGTGCGCGCGTGTGTGTGTGCGCGCGCGTGTGTGTGTGCGCGTGCCATCTGTGGCTCTGCATAAAAAGGATGGCCTGCCTCAGAAATAGCTCCTTGCCCTGGTTCTGCCTGACGGGTGTGAGTTTCTGTTCCCTTGGAGACGCTGAGATTCTGGCGCTTCCATCAATAACCACACACACACACACTGTGCTTTTCTTACTTAGTGTTCTTGTCTTGTTTCCAGTCCAAATATCTAACAATTCTTAAAGCAAGATGCATTTACTAGATGAGTAAAATGCCATAAGATATTATGTCTCGTTTCCAGGGGAATTCATCAAAATGAAGTGAGTTGTTGCTTAAAGAAAAGGTCAATGATCTGCCGATCGGGTCAGAAACATCATCTTAATTCAAACAGAAACAGTTTTACTCACACTATTGGCAGATAATTTAGCTCGTTTTAAGCAAAAACACACTTAATTTTATTTATTTCCCCAGAAAACAAGACATAATATCTGATGGCATTTTGCTCATCTAGTAAATGCATCTTGATTTAAGAATGTTTATATATTTGGACTGGAAACGAGACAGAAGTCCTGAGTTAGAGAAGCATGTGTGCAGTGTAGACT
>NC_136889.1:711766-736766 GCF_949152265.1 Phoxinus phoxinus
ACTATATTTATGGAATAGTTATGATCCATTAATTAACACTTTTTGAACATAGACCTGAAAATTTAATTAAACTGGTAAATCTTGAATCTTTGAATTATTGCTGAAGTGAAAAAAGGGGATAAAAAAATTTAACTAATTTTTTTTTTTGAAGTTTAAGTTTATTATTATGAAAAATACTGTTTTTAAATGTAATATGATATGTATATTTTCCAAAACATGTCCACAAAATATAAGTTTGAGAAAATCAAAGCCATAAATCTTTTTTGATCACTTTTTTCCTTGTTCAACAGGGTTTGGGTCTACTAAATTGGAAAATATTAATTGGAAAAGAGTATGGTCTATAACAAATAAGTTTTTTATTAATAATAAAATTAGAGAGGTATCCTATAAAATTGTACACAGAACTTACCCTGTCAAGGAGTTACTTCTTGAACATTTCCATTTGAATATTGAAAACTTATGTGAATTTTGTGGCAATGCCAAATAATCTGATTTAAAAAAAAAAATTTTTTTATATATTCAGAAATTATTTGTTTGGATGTTTCAAATTTCGTTTCTAGGTTGTTTGAAACATGTCTACAAATTGAGCTGTTTGATGTAGTATTTTTTGTGCAGGACAATGTTGAGTCCAAAAGTACGGTGTGCTTCCTTATACTACTTTTTATTTTAATTGGAAAATATCACATTCACATTATTTGACTTTTCTAACTGTAGTTAGTGTGTAATGTTGTGTTTTCTAACTGTAGTTAGTGTGTAGTGTTGTGTTTTCTAACTGTAGTGAGTGTGTAATGTTGTGTTGTCTAACTGTAGTTAGTGTGTAATGTTGTGTTGTCTAACTGTAGTTAGTGTGTAATGTTGTTTTCTAACTGTAGTTAGTGTGTAATGTTGTGTTGTCTAACTGTAGTTAGTGTGTAATGTTGTGTTTTCTAACTGTAGTTAGTGTGTAATGTTGTGTTGTCTAACTGTAGTTAGTGTGTAATGTTGTTGTTTTCTAACTGTAGTTAGTGTGTAATGTTGTGTTGTCTAACTGTAGTTAGTGTGTAATGTTGTGTTTTCTAACTGTAGTTAGTGTGTAATGTTGTGTTTTCTAACTGTAGTGAGTGTGTAATGTTGTGTTTTCTAACTGTAGTTAGTGTGTAATGTTGTGTTTTCTAACTGTAGTTAGTGTGTAATGTTGTGTTTTCTAACTGTAGTTAGTGTGTAGTTAGTGTGTAATGTTGTGTTTTCTAACTGTAGTTAGTGTGTAATGTTGTGTTTTCTAACTGTAGTGAGTGTGTAATGTTGTGTTTTCTAACTGTAGTTAGTGTGTAATGGTTGTGTTTTCTAACTGTAGTGAGTGTGTAATGTTGTGTTTTCTAACTGTAGTTAGTGTGTAATGTTGTGTTTTCTAACTGTAGTTAGTGTGTAATGTTGTGTTTTCTAACTGTAGTTAGTGTGTAATGTTGTGTTTTCTAACTGTAGTTAGTGTGTAATGTTGTGTTTTCTAACTGTAGTTAGTGTGTAATGTTGTGTTGTCTAACTGTAGTTAGTGTGTAATGTTGTGTTGTCTAACTGTAGTTAGTGTGTAGTGTTGTGTTTTCTAACTGTAGTTAGTGTGTAATGTTGTGTTTTCTAACTGTAGTGAGTGTGTAATGTTGTGTTTTCTAACTGTAGTTAGTGTGTAATGTTGTGTTTTCTAACTGTAGTTAGTGTGTAATGTTGTGTTTTCTAACTGTAGTTAGTGTGTAATGTTGTGTTTTCTAACTGTAGTGAGTGTGTAATGTTGTGTTTTCTAACTGTAGTGAGTGTGTAATGTTGTGTTTTCTAACTGTAGTGAGTGTGTAATGTTGTGTTTTCTAACTGTAGTTAGTGTGTAATGTTGTGTTGTCTAACTGTAGTTAGTGTGTAATGTTGTGTTCTCTAACTGTAGTGAGTGTGTAATGTTGTGTTTTCTAACTGTAGTTAGTGTGTAGTGTTGTGTTTTCTAACTGTAGTTAGTGTGTAATGTTGTGTTTTCTAACTGTAGTTAGTGTGTAATGTTGTGTTGTCTAACTGTAGTTAGTGTGTAATGTTGTGTTCTCTAACTGTAGTTATTGTGTAATGTTGTGTTGTCTAACTGTAGTGAGTGTGTAATGTTGTGTTTTCTAACTGTAGTTAGTGTGTAATGTTGTGTTGTCTAACTGTAGTTAGTGTGTAATGTTGTGTTCTCTAACTGTAGTTATTGTGTAATGTTGTGTTGTCTAACTGTAGTGAGTGTGTAATGTTGTGTTTTCTAACTGTAGTTAGTGTGTAGTGTTGTGTTTTCTAACTGTAGTTAGTGTGTAATGTTGTGTTTTCTAACTGTAGTGAGTGTGTAATGTTGTGTTCTCTAACTGTAGTGAGTGTGTAATGTTGTGTTTTCTAACTGTAGTTAGTGTGTAGTGTTGTGTTTTCTAACTGTAGTTAGTGTGTAATGTTGTGTTTTCTAACTGTAGTTAGTGTGTAATGTTGTGTTGTCTAACTGTAGTTAGTGTGTAATGTTGTGTTCTCTAACTGTAGTTATTGTGTAATGTTGTGTTGTCTAACTGTAGTGAGTGTGTAATGTTGTGTTTTCTAACTGTAGTTAGTGTGTAGTGTTGTGTTTTCTAACTGTAGTTAGTGTGTAATGTTGTGTTTTCTAACTGTAGTGAGTGTGTAATGTTGTGTTCTCTAACTGTAGTGAGTGTGTAATGTTGTGTTTTCTAACTGTAGTTAGTGTGTAGTGTTGTGTTTTCTAACTGTAGTTAGTGTGTAATGTTGTGTTTTCTAACTGTAGTTAGTGTGTAATGTTGTGTTGTCTAACTGTAGTTAGTGTGTAGTGTTGTGTTTTCTAACTGTAGTTAGTGTGTAATGTTGTGTTTTCTAACTGTAGTGAGTGTGTAATGTTGTGTTTTCTAACTGTAGTGAGTGTGTAATGTTGTGTTTTCTAACTGTAGTTAGTGTGTAGTGTTGTGTTTTCTAACTGTAGTTAGTGTGTAATGTTGTGTTTTCTAACTGTAGTGAGTGTGTAATGTTGTGTTTTCTAACTGTAGTGAGTGTGTAATGTTGTGTTTTCTAACTGTAGTTAGTGTGTAATGTTGTGTTCTCTAACTGTAGTTAGTGTGTAATGTTGTATTTTCTAACTGTAGTTAGTGTGTAATGTTGTGTTGTCTAACTGTAGTTAGTGTGTAATGTTGTGTTTTCTAACTGTAGTTAGTGTGTAATGTTGTGTTTTCTAACTGTAGTTAGTGTGTAATGTTGTGTTTTCTAACTGTAGTTAGTGTGTAATGTTGTGTTGTCTAGCTGTAGTTAGTGTGTAATGTTGTGTTTTCTAACTGTAGTTAGTGTGTAATGTTGTGTTTTCTAACTGTAGTGAGTGTGTAATGTTGTGTTTTCTAACTGTAGTTAGTGTGTAATGTTGTGTTTTCTAACTGTAGTTAGTGTGTAATGTTGTGTTTTCTAACTGTAGTTAGTGTGTAATGTTGTGTTTTCTAACTGTAGTTAGTGTGTAATGTTGTGTTTTCTAACTGTAGTGAGTGTGTAATGTTGTGTTTTCTAACTGTAGTGAGTGTGTAATGTTGTGTTTTCTAACTGTAGTTAGTGTGTAGTGTTGTGTTGTCTAACTGTAGTTAGTGTGTAATGTTGTGTTTTCTAACTGTAGTTAGTGTGTAATGTTGTGTTTTCTAACTGTAGTTAGTGTGTAATGTGTTTTCTAACTGTAGTGAGTGTGTAGTGTTGTGTTTTCTAACTGTAGTTAGTGTGTAATGTTGTGTTTTCTAACTGTAGTTAGTGTGTAATGTTGTGTTTTCTAACTGTAGTTAGTGTGTAATGTTGTGTTTTCTAACTGTAGTTAGTGTGTAATGTTGTGTTTTCTAACTGTAGTTAGTGTGTAATGTTGTGTTTTCTAACTGTAGTTAGTGTGTAATGTTGTGTTTTCTAACTGTAGTTAGTGTGTAATGTTGTGTTTTCTAACTGTAGTTAGTGTGTAATGTTGTGTTTTCTAACTGTAGTTAGTGTGTAATGTTGTGTTTTCTAACTGTAGTTAGTGTGTAATGTTGTGTTTTCTAACTGTAGTTAGTGTGTAATGTTGTGTTTTCTAACTGTAGTTAGTGTGTAATGTTGTGTTTTCTAACTGTAGTTAGTGTGTAATGTTGTGTTTTCTAACTGTAGTTAGTGTGTAATGTTGTGTTTTCTAACTGTAGTTAGTGTGTAGTGTTGTGTTTTCTAACTGTAGTTAGTGTGTAATGTTGTGTTTTTCTAACTGTAGTTAGTGTGTAATGTTGTGTTTTCTAACTGTAGTTAGTGTGTAGTGTTGTGTTGTCTAACTGTAGTTAGTGTGTAATGTTGTGTTTTCTAACTGTAGTTAGTGTGTAATGTTGTGTTGTCTAACTGTAGTTAGTGTGTAATGTGTTTTCTAACTGTAGTTAGTGTGTATGTTGTGTTTTCTAACTGTAGTTAGTGTGTAATGTTGTGTTTTTCTAACTGTAGTTAGTGTGTAATGTTGTGTTTTCTAACTGTAGTTAGTGTGTAGTGTTGTGTTTTCTAACTGTAGTTAGTGTGTAATGTTGTGTTTTCTAACTGTAGTTAGTGTGTAATGTTGTGTTTTCTAACTGTAGTTAGTGTGTAGTGTTGTGTTTTCTAACTGTAGTTAGTGTGTAATGTTGTGTTTTCTAACTGTAGTTAGTGTGTAGTGTTGTGTTTTCTAACTGTAGTTAGTGTGTAATGTTGTGTTTTCTAACTGTAGTTAGTGTGTAATGTTGTGTTGTCTAACTGTAGTTAGTGTGTAATGTTGTGTTTTCTAACTGTAGTTAGTGTGTAATGTTGTGTTTTCTAACTGTAGTTAGTGTGTAATGTTGTGTTTTCTAACTGTAGTTAGTGTGTAATGTTGTGTTTTCTAACTGTAGTTAGTGTGTAATGTTGTGTTTTCTAACTGTAGTTAGTGTGTAATGTTGTGTTGTCTAACTGTAGTTAGTGTGTAATGTTGTGTTTTTCTAACTGTAGTTAGTGTGTAGTGTTGTGTTTTCTAACTGTAGTTAGTGTGTAATGTTGTGTTTTCTAACTGTAGTTAGTGTGTAATGTTGTGTTTTCTAACTGTAGTTAGTGTGTAATGTTGTGTTTTCTAACTGTAGTTAGTGTGTAATGTTGTGTTTTCTAACTGTAGTTAGTGTGTAAGTGTTGTGTTTTCTAACTGTAGTTAGTGTGTAATGTTGTGTTTTCTAACTGTAGTTAGTGTGTAATGTTGTGTTTTCTAACTGTAGTTAGTGTGTAATGTTGTGTTTTCTAACTGTAGTTAGTGTGTAATGTTGTGTTTTCTAACTGTAGTTAGTGTGTAAATGTTGTGTTGTCTAACTGTAGTTAGTGTGTAGTGTTGTGTTTTCTAACTGTAGTTAGTGTGTAATGTTGTGTTGTCTAACTGTAGTTAGTGTGTAATGTTGTGTTTCTAACTGTAGTTAGTGTGTAATGTTGTGTTTTCTAACTGTAGTTAGTGTGTAATGTTGTGTTTTCTAACTGTAGTTAGTGTGTTGTGTTTTCTAACTGTAGTTAGTGTGTAATGTTGTGTTTTCTAACTGTAGTTAGTGTGTAATGTTGTGTTTTCTAACTGTAGTTAGTGTGTAATGTTGTGTTTTCTAACTGTAGTGAGTGTGTAATGTTGTGTTTTCTAACTGTAGTTAGTGTGTAATGTTGTGTTGTCTAACTGTAGTTAGTGTGTAATGTTGTGTTTTCTAACTGTAGTTAGTGTGTAATGTTGTGTTGTCTAACTGTAGTTAGTGTGTAGTGTTGTGTTTTCTAACTGTAGTTAGTGTGTAATGTTGTGTTGTCTAACTGTAGTTAGTGTGTAATGTTGTGTTTTCTAACTGTAGTGAGTGTGTAATGTTGTGTTTTCTAACTGTAGTTAGTGTGTAATGTTGTGTTGTCTAGCTGTAGTTAGTGTGTAATGTTGTGTTGTCTAGCTGTAGTTAGTGTGTAATGTTGTGTTGTCTAGCTGTAGTTAGTGTGTAATGTTGTGTTGTCTAGCTGTAGTTAGTGTGTAATGTTGTGTTGTCTAGCTGTAGTTAGTGTGTAATGTTGTGTTGTCTAGCTGTAGTTAGTGTGTAATGTTGTGTTTTCTAACTGTAGTTAGTGTGTAATGTTGTGTTTTCTAACTGTAGTGAGTGTGTAATGTTGTGTTTTCTAACTGTAGTTAGTGTGTAATGTTGTGTTTTCTAACTGTAGTGTGTAATGTTGTGTTTTCTAACTGTAGTTAGTGTGTAATGTTGTGTTTTCTAACTGTAGTTAGTGTGTAGTGTTGTTTTCTAACTGTAGTTAGTGTGTAATGTTGTTTTCTAACTGTAGTTAGTGTGTAATGTTGTGTTTTCTAACTGTAGTTAGTGTGTAGTGTTGTGTTGTCTAGCTGTAGTTAGTGTGTAATGTTGTGTTGTCTAACTGTAGTTAGTGTGTAATGTTGTGTTTTCTAACTGTAGTTAGTGTGTAGTGTTGTGTTTTCTAACTGTAGTTAGTGTGTAATGTTGTGTTTTCTAACTGTAGTGAGTGTGTAATGTTGTGTTTTCTAACTGTAGTTAGTGTGTAATGTTGTGTTTTCTAACTGTAGTTAGTGTGTAGTGTTGTGTTTTCTAACTGTAGTTAGTGTGTAATGTTGTTTTCTAACTGTAGTTAGTGTGTAATGTTGTGTTTTCTAACTGTAGTTAGTGTGTAATGTTGTGTTTTCTAACTGTAGTGAGTGTGTAATGTTGTGTTTTCTAACTGTAGTGAGTGTGTAATGTTGTGTTGTCTAACTGTAGTTAGTGTGTAATGTTGTGTTGTCTAACTGTAGTTAGTGTGTAATGTTGTGTTTTCTAACTGTAGTTAGTGTGTAATGTTGTGTTGTCTAACTGTAGTTAGTGTGTAATGTTGTGTTGTCTAACTGTAGTGAGTGTGTAATGTTGTGTTTTCTAACTGTAGTTAGTGTGTAATGTTGTGTTTTCTAACTGTAGTTAGTGTGTAATGTTGTGTTTTCTAACTGTAGTGAGTGTGTAATGTTGTGTTTTCTAACTGTAGTTAGTGTGTAATGTTGTGTTTTCTAACTGTAGTGAGTGTGTAATGTTGTGTTTTCTAACTGTAGTTAGTGTGTAATGTTGTGTTTTCTAACTGTAGTTAGTGTGTAATGTTGTTTTCTAACTGTAGTTAGTGTGTAATGTTGTGTTTTCTAACTGTAGTTAGTGTGTAATGTTGTGTTTTCTAACTGTAGTTAGTGTGTAATGTTGTGTTGTCTAACTGTAGTTAGTGTGTAATGTTGTGTTGTCTTACTGTAGTTATTGTGTAATGTTGTGTTTTCTAACTGTAGTTAGTGTGTAATGTTGTGTTTTCTAACTGTAGTTAGTGTGTAATGTTGTGTTTTCTAACTGTAGTGAGTGTGTAATGTTGTGTTTTCTAACTGTAGTTAGTGTGTAATGTTGTGTTTTCTAACTGTAGTTAGTGTGTAATGTTGTGTTTTCTAACTGTAGTTAGTGTGTAATGTTGTGTTTTCTAACTGTAGTTAGTGTGTAATGTTGTGTTGTCTAACTGTAGTTAGTGTGTAATGTTGTGTTTTCTAACTGTAGTTAGTGTGTAATGTTGTGTTTTCTAACTGTAGTTAGTGTGTAATGTTGTGTTTTCTAACTGTAGTGAGTGTGTAATGTTGTGTTTTCTAACTGTAGTTAGTGTGTAATGTTGTGTTGTCTAACTGTAGTGAGTGTGTAATGTTGTGTTTTCTAACTGTAGTTAGTGTGTAATGTTGTGTTGTCTAACTGTAGTTAGTGTGTAATGTTGTGTTTTCTAACTGTAGTTAGTGTGTAATGTTGTGTTTTCTAACTGTAGTTAGTGTGTAATGTTGTGTTTTCTAACTGTAGTGAGTGTGTAATGTTGTGTTTTCTAACTGTAGTTAGTGTGTAATGTTGTGTTGTCTAACTGTAGTTAGTGTGTAATGTTGTGTTTTCTAACTGTAGTTAGTGTGTAATGTTGTGTTTTCTAACTGTAGTTAGTGTGTAATGTTGTGTTTTCTAACTGTAGTGAGTGTGTAATGTTGTGTTTTCTAACTGTAGTTAGTGTGTAATGTTGTGTTGTCTAACTGTAGTGAGTGTGTAATGTTGTGTTTTCTAACTGTAGTTAGTGTGTAGTGTTGTGTTTTCTAACTGTAGTTAGTGTGTAATGTTGTTTTCTAACTGTAGTTAGTGTGTAATGTTGTGTTTTCTAACTGTAGTTAGTGTGTAATGTTGTGTTTTCTAACTGTAGTTAGTGTGTAATGTTGTGTTGTCTAACTGTAGTTAGTGTGTAATGTTGTGTTTTCTAACTGTAGTGAGTGTGTAATGTTGTGTTGTCTAACTGTAGTTAGTGTGTAATGTTGTGTTTTCTAACTGTAGTTAGTGTGTAATGTTGTGTTGTCTAACTGTAGTGAGTGTGTAATGTTGTGTTGTCTAACTGTAGTGAGTGTGTAATGTTGTGTTTTCTAACTGTAGTTAGTGTGTAATGTTGTGTTTTCTAACTGTAGTTAGTGTGTAATGTTGTGTTGTCTAACTGTAGTTAGTGTGTAATGTTGTGTTTTCTAACTGTAGTTAGTGTGTAATGTTGTGTTTTCTAACTGTAGTTAGTGTGTAATGTTGTGTTTTCTAACTGTAGTGAGTGTGTAATGTTGTGTTTTCTAACTGTAGTTAGTGTGTAATGTTGTGTTTTCTAACTGTAGTTAGTGTGTAATGTTGTGTTTTCTAACTGTAGTTAGTGTGTAATGTTGTGTTTTCTAACTGTAGTTAGTGTGTAGTGTTGTGTTTTCTAACTGTAGTTAGTGTGTAATGTTGTTTTCTAACTGTAGTTAGTGTGTAATGTTGTTTTCTAACTGTAGTTAGTGTGTAATGTTGTGTTTTCTAACTGTAGTTAGTGTGTAATGTTGTGTTTTCTAACTGTAGTTAGTGTGTAATGTTGTGTTGTCTAACTGTAGTTAGTGTGTAATGTTGTGTTTGATCATAAACAACATCTGCAAAGTTACAACGCTCAAAGTTCAGAGCAAAGGGAGATATTTGCTTTTAAAGAAAAGAACTACAACGAACGGCTGGAACTACACAACATTCCTCCCGTTAGTGACATCACACCCCTATAATTTACATAAGCTCCGCCCCCTGAACACACAGTCCATGTTGAGGAGAGGAAGAGTTGCTGTAGTCGAGCACATCTGTGATCCGCTCAAACTTTATCATCTTTTCACATGCAATAGAAAGTCACTCTGTGTGCGTCTCACAACAGTTCCTATACGAGCGACTTATAGATTATCATGACAGAATATGCTAATTGAAGATCGTTAACTCCACATCAGCAACATAAACTCATCAACTAACCAATCAGAGACGTCCTGTTCTTCTACATGTGTCACTTCTTCTCGAGTCTCTCCATCTTTGTCTGACTCCGGTTTAACATTAAAGGCAGAACAGTTTCTGTCATGTTAGTGTGTGAGTGTGTGTGTGTGTGTGTGTGAGGTAATCGCAGCTGCTAACACACTACCTTTTGAAGCTCCGCCCTCTGCAGCAGCTCTTTTGCATTTAAAGGGCCAGGCACAAAACAGTGCGTTTTCGAAAACCATGTTTTCATATAACATGATATATAAAAATATCTGTGGGGTATTTTGAGCTAAAACTTCACACACACACTCTGGGGACATCAGAGACTTATTTTACATCTTGTGAAAATTTGTTATCTTGTTATAAAATGCCATTATACCCCCCCTATAATTTTTTTCTTGATTTTAATTTTCTACTTGCTGTGAGGAGTATTTTCATGTACAAATCTTTGTATATTTTCTGTTGCAATAAAAAAAATAAAAAATAAACGTGTGATCGTCAACCAGTGGATATCTGAGCTGAGTGAGTGGAGGCGGAGCTCATTTGCATATTCATAGAACCGCGCATACTAAAGGGTGTCGAGTTACATTCAAGATATTTTAAGGCATGACGAATATTTTTTCAAGGAAAAAACGCTTAAATATGTAATTTTGGTGATCAAAGATGACCGTGATGTCCAGCTCAGTTCAGTTCTCATATAAAGGTGTCAAATCAGCAGAACAATAATATTGTTGAATATTAAATGAAATATTCCCCAACTAAGCAAGCCAAAAGCCAATGGAAACAAAGGCGACAAATATAGGCCTTTATTAATAAAGGAAATTAATACAGGCTATATTATATTTGTGTTTTATGTGTCATGTGATCTAGGTGAGTTTACCTGTATGTCCAGAACATTGGACATAGTAAGTCTATGTTCTCTCCACACACATGTGGTGTGTGTGTGTGTGTGTGTGTGTGTGTGTGTGTGTGTGTGTGTGTGTGTGTGTGTGTGTGTGTGGTTCGCTCGCTCGCTCAGATCCTCTCGTCTCTCGGTGGTGATGATGATGTCACCGCGAACGGGCCCGTTGTAACGCGTCGGTGGAGTTGATGGCGTCACTGCGCGTCCTGACGGAGCCTCCCGAGCGCGCGCACGGATCGCAGTGAAGGCCGACGCGACGCGACGCGACCGAGAGGCTCCGGTGGCCGCGATCGAGCGACCCAAACCCGGACCCCGAGCGAGGAAACATGCAGGCCGTGCCGGAGGAGCTGCGGGCCGGCTCCCGGATCCCGGTGACCGTCGAGCAGATCGTGAACGACACGCTCGTGGTGACGCTGGTGTACCGGGAGAAGAGCTACACCGGGATCCTCCTGGACTGCGGCAGAAAGTGAGTCTCCTTTCTTTGTGTTTTCATGCGAAAAACACACACTTTATAACGTCGGGCCTAAAGAGCAGGCCAGGAGAACACACAGGCCTTGAGCAGAGACAATGAGGAGAAGAAGAGCAACCATCATCTTCATCACACACACACACACACACACACACACACACTAGATGTGGATAAATCGCTCTTTTGTGTCGGATCTTGTGTTGTGTAGTGTCTCAGAGGATGGTGGTTGCTTTAGCCGTGTAGCTGGAGCTGTTTCTTTGTATCATTTCTTCACATTCAACATGATTGATGTTTTCTTTCATGCACATTCATCGCTGTCACACAGAATCTGCTAAACTGAGTCCTAATCATCACTATTCTCCATGAAGGGTCAGATGGCAGTGTTATATGCAGTCAGTGTAAAGGTCAAATATTGTGTTTATTCATGTGGTTCTGGGGGAATTTGATTTTTTTTTTCACCATGAGGCCTTGCATTGGTTTATTCCATATTTCCTCAGTGTTATTTTCATATTCTGTGGGTTTGATGTGGAATAATCTGACATTGATGCCACTGAACCTTCTCCACATCATATTCCTGTGTGGATGGGTTATTGTGCGTGTGATTATGGATATTTGCTTGATATTATGAGCGCCTGTCACACAGATACTGTGAGTATTAATAGACATCGCATGAGAATCTAACATCGCTTTTCCTTCATAGCCCATCAGAAAAATAATAACTGACTTTCATAATTCAATGTTTATAATAGTCAGGTTATTCCGAAGGTCAAATAGACAGTTTATGTTTATATTTTTACACGTTTTAATCTAAAAACTGTAAATATTAACACATTTTTATGTATATGTGTGCTTTTCCTCACCTGTAAACTCTTAAAACTCATAAAAATAAAGGTTCTTTATTAGCATTGGTGGTTGCATTGCACTTAATGTTCTTTAGATTATTCAAATGTTCCTCACACTATAGGACACACGGTTATTTTAAGAGCTGAGCGCTTCTCTATGGCATCGCTGTGAAATAAAACTGTATTTTTAGTGCATGAAGCATTTGTTAAATGTTGGGATGCTTTGTTCCTGTCGTGTCATCGTGAATCACGGCCTGCCGGGAAGATTTTCCAGTGAATCATCCTCAGAACACCACACTCAATACTCAGATGGTCTAGTGCACTTGCTGTGCACACTACATAGAACACCGCGTCCCACAATGCACTGCGCTTAACCTTTGATTTCCAGTGTGACCAATGAACTGGAAGGAAATGCAACTGCCTTTGTTTTCTTTGTAGTTTTTAATTAAACTACACATTTTTGCACAACATTTAGCAGTTAACATGAGCAGCATTTATTAATCTTAATGTTATTCTTTAACATTTTCTAATGCATTTTTAAGATCAAAAGTTGCATCATTAGTGAATGCACTGTGAACATGAGCCGTAGAACATTAACAAAGGCTATTTAATGCTGTAAAAACACTTTTCTCAGCGTTTAGTTAATGCATTAACAGTAAGACGTGATTGTAACGTGTTGCCAAATATGCTTCATGCTAAAATAATAATACAACGTACAAAATTATTTTTGGAAAATGCAAATAAAACAAAGACGATGCATTTTTCAATGTCAGACTCTCATGTTTAGTTCAATGCGTTACTTGCCATTTTTATGCATTTATGTGTGAACTTTTACTAGCAGTTTCTGAACAAAAATCATTTCTACTAGTGCTGCTGTGCACCGATTAATCGTGATTAATAAAAGTGTGTTTACATGATATATGTGTGTGTATAATTTTGTATTTATGAATACACACATTCATGTACCGTATATATTTAAGAAAAATTTGTCATTTATATATAAAATATATTTCTATATACATGCAAATATTTCTTAAATATAAACATGCATGTGTGTGTATTTATTTAGACAAAATTATACACTGCACACACACACATTATGTAAACACACTTTTATTTTGGATGTGATTAATCGCTGCACAGCATTAGTTTCTACAAGCGTTTATCGTGGAATAATTCTCCTACGTCAGAAGCTAGTGAGCCGTGTGCAGTGTGTAGTGAGCCGTGTGTAGTGTGCAGTGTGTAGTGAGCCGTGTGTAGTGTGCAGTCAGTGTGTAGTGAGCCGTGTGCAGTGTGTAGTGAGCCGTGTGCAGTGTGTAGTGAGCCGTGTGTAGTGTGTAGTGAGCCGTGTGTAGTGAGCCGTGTGCAGTGTGCAGTGTGTAATGTGCAGTGTGCAGTGTGTAGTGTGCAGTGTGTAATGTGCAGTTTGTAGTGTGCAGTGTAGTGTGTAGTGAGCAGTGTGTAGTGCAGTGTGCAGTGTGTAATGTGCAGTGTGTAGTGTGCAGTGTAGTGTGTAGTGTGCAGTGTGCAGTGTAGTGTGCAGTGTAGTGTGCAGTGTAGTGTGCAGTGTAGTGTGTAGTGAGCAGTGTGTAGTGAGCAGTGTGTAGTGTGCAGTGTGTAGTGTGCAGTGTAGTGTGCAGTGTAGTGTGCAGTGTAGTGTGTAGTGAGCAGTGTGTAGTGAGCAGTGTGTAGTGTGCAGTGTGTAGTGTGCAGTGTGTAGTGTGCAGTGTAGTGTGCAGTGTAGTGTGCAGTGTAGTGTGCAGTGTAGTGTGCAGTGTAGTGTGTAGTGAGTAGTGTGCAGTGTAGTGTGTAGTGTGTAGTGTGTAGTGTAGTGTGCAGTGTGTAGTGTGCAGTGTGTAGTCGGCAGTGTGTAGTCGGCTAGTGTTTCATCCTGAACTGTTTAAATAGCATCTATTCGTTCATCATCCCAGCTATATATATATATGTGTGTGTGTGTGTGTGTGTGTGTTACGCAGTGAAATGTTTGTGACTCCGGATCCTGACACTAGACGCTGTAGTTATGCTCGCTTTAGGGGTGGGCGTTTTATTTTCCATCAAATGATCGGTGTGTGTTGCCTCAGGGCTTCTGCCTCTGTTACCCACAGGATTTCCTTCTACGGTTTAATTAATAATCCCGGCACAATCAGATTTCAGCGCTGCGTGTGAAAACACCCAAATCTCCTGGCCCTCTCCCTGCGTCCCCGGTGGGTTGTGGGATTGTTTTTGTGCAGCGAGGTGGGGGGGGGATCCGGGCCGGCCCGTTGCTCTCTTTGTCTGTGGTTTCTGACAGCGCTTTTGCTGTGGCTGCATCTCTCTCACACACACACACACACACACACACACACACACACACACACACACACTCCTGCGATCCTCAAGACTCAGCGTGATCACCGGGGCAATCTCACAACTTCTCTGAGTTTTTGCTACATGCAAATATGCAGCATAAAGCAAATCTCCATGTCTTGCTTTAATTATTATCATAATATTATCACAATAAGAATAATAATGGTTGTCTTAAAATGTTATTATTTTGTGTTATTGAAATGTTTTTGTGTTTTTGCACGATGTGATTCACGGGCTAGTTCTTCCAGTCAGAGTATTAGAGATGCTTAATCATGTATTTCAGTTCATGAGAAAAATTATCAAAATTGTGATGTGTTAAAAATAAGGACATTTAAAAGTGATATAAGTATTTTTTCTGCGCCATCATAGCAGGATTATTATTGTAAACTAAAACCAAAAAACTAAACTAAACATTAATTTTATTTCAGCTCGTTTTATAATTTTCATTTGCAACATAAAGCAAATCTCCATGTCTTGCTTAATTACTATAAAAAAAATTTGCGTTATTTAAATGTATCTTTTTGTGAATTTCACCGTACTTTTAAATTCCAAGCATCACCGTTTCTAAGAATAATGCAGCATTAAGAGTTTTGACGGATCAGATTATATCTGTGTTTTAAAGGTTATGAAAACAGAGGTGTGGTAGGAACTAGTTTTTCCAGTCAAGAGTCAGCTTGCCATTAGAAATGCTTAATCATGGATTTCAGTTCATGAGCGTTCAAATGTTTTTTCTAGCATTGTGATTAGAGAGTGTTAAATATGAGGACATTAAATGGTGATGTAAGTGGGTTTTTTATTGGTAAGTGATTTATTTTATATGCATAGTAGCAGGATTATTTGTTTTATTTTTTATTTCAGCTCATTTTATACATTTTGTTTAGTTTGAGTACTATTTTAGTGCTCATCCGATTCAAATCATCGCAGAAGTTCTGGATAAAAGTTTAGTTTCGGATGCGAACACTGATGTCTACGGTAGCGATCAGAATAGAGAAAATCACCTTTTATAAGTAACTTGGCTCTTCAAATTAAGATTATCAATTACATCGTGACACCAGTAGGTGGCGACACGTTAAAAATGAATCATTCATTCAAGAGATTCATTCAAAAATGCTGATTCACCAGTAATGAAACGATTGAAGTCATTATGAGTGAGTCATTGAATCATTCATTCAACCTGCTATTTTATTATTAATGCAAATTAATTCTTTTTTTAAAATGGACTGCAGCAATTAACTTTTTGTCAGAAGTAAATTACATGTTATTTGGTTTAGTTGTCTATTCACAATCTTGGGGGATTAGTTTGACATATCATGACATCTGACCGGCCCTTAATCTGCACGTTTACACGCACGGCGTCGCCATTTGGTTTTCGCAAGCGACAGCAGTGACCCGTTCTAACGCAATGGCAAAACTTTGAGCAAAGCAGCAAACTGGGAGTGAGATTCACATGTTTTGTTATTTTGTCTGAGTTTCTGAAGCTTGTGTAAAGGCCCCGCCCTCTTCTGAATGGAGACGGGGCAACAGCTCATTTGCATTTAAAGGGACACACACAAAAATGTCTTTTTGTTTTTGCTCACACCCAAAAAGGAGCAAATTTGAAAAGATATTATAAATGATCTGGGGAGATTTTCGAGGTAAAATTTCAAAGACACATTCTGGGAACACCATAGATGTATATTACATCTGGTGAAAAGGGGCATATGTCATCTTTAAACAAAATTTTTTTTTATTCTCATCTCAAATACAATGCGGTACTTCTGAATGAATAACCTCCATTGCTCTGTTCATTCTGTTCCTGTGAAAGTGCTTGGCTCTTATATTTCTCCCTCTTGATTCTCTTCCGTAGGACTGGACTGTTTTGCCTTCCAGACGTTGTTGGAAAATCAGAAGAGAGCCTCATATTGAGACCGGACTGTGAAGTCTCGAGTGAAGAGGCTTCTTCTAAACCCGTTAGTCCGCCTTCACCGCGACCAAAAGATGAGAACACGGAGCCAGCGACGGCTCCTCCTGCTCCCGTCCCCGTCCCGGTACAACCGGGCCAGCCCACGTACCCACCGTACTTTGAGGGCGCTCCCTTCCCGCAACCCGTTTGGGTCCGGCACACGTACAACCAGTGGGTTCCTCAACCACCACCTCGTCCAATCAAGAGGAAGAAAAGAAGAAGTCGAGAGCCTGGAAGGATGACCATGAGCACGATCCGACTGAGACCTCGGCAGGTGTTGTGCGAGAAATGCAAAAACACACTAAACAGCGACGAGGACAGCAAAGATGGACCAACGGCGCCCAAGACGTCTAGGAAGGAAAACGCGCCTCAAGAAGACGAGGACACTAAAGCGACTCCGGCCAAGAGAAAGGACGACGGGGACAACAACAAAGAGTCGAAGAGAAGAGAGGACTCAATGGTCTTTGACAGCAAACGCTTCCGAAAGGACAAGAAGGACGACGAGAAGTTCCCGGTAGGGGACATCATTCCCCACAGCCCTGTGATTAAGATCTCCTATAGCACTCCTCAAGGAAAAGGCGAAGTAATAAAGATCCCCTCGAGAGTTCACGGTTCTGTCAAACCCTTCTGTCCGAAACAGTTGTTGCAGAACGGGCATGGACAAAGAGACGCTTCCAAGGAGTCCCAGAAAGTTGTGCAACCGCAGATGGACGCCATCCGAACGGGTCTTACCATTTCCATTCCCAAACTCAAGCTCCCAAAGTTGGCAAGTCCCGAGTCCCCGTCGCCCAAGATCCGCTTGAGATCCCGGTCCGACGGAGGAGAGCAAGTGTCCGTGTACGAGGCAGAACTTGTTGGCGGTTCCCGGAGAAGAAGTCCAAGAGTTCCCAACTCTCAATCCGAGGATGGGTCCGAGAAAAACCCGCTTGAACTTTGGTCCGGCGAGGAGGTGGACCGCCACAGCGACCTGACTTTACTCATTAACTTCCGGAAGAGGAAAGCGGATTCTTCGAGCCTCTCCGTGTGCAGTAGCGACAGCCTAGACGAGTCCAAGTCGTTCAGCTCGGACGGGACGTCGCCAGAACTCTGCGATCTCGCTCCGGGCGACGACATCTCCGTATCGTCGTCTTCTCAAGGGGAAAGCAAGACCGTTCCGCCTCTAACCGTGCGACTGCACACTCGCAGCATGACTAAGTGCGTGACCGAGGAAGGTCACGCCGTGACAGTGGGTGATGTTGTTTGGGGAAAGATTCACGGGTTCCCGTGGTGGCCGGCTCGGATACTCAGTATTAGCGGTTCTCGTAGAGAAGAAGGAGAGGTTGACGCTCCCTGGCCTGAGGCTAAAGTGTCCTGGTTCGGTTCTCCCACCACCTCCCAACTCTCGGTTGCCAAACTGTCGCCGTTCCGCGAATTCTTCAGGTTACGCTTCAACCGCAAAAAGAAAGGGATGTATCGTCGCGCCATCATGGAGGCCGCCAAGGCGGTGGGACACATGAGCGCCGAAATCACATCTCTACTGTCTCACTGCGAAACTTAGGTGAGTCTTTCTTTGCTCATCATTGCACTCTTAGAGAGAGTCTTTTCAACCCCGTAAGACTTTCGCTCGTCTTCAGAATACAAATGCAGATATTTTTAATGAAATCTGAGAGATTTCTGTCCCTCTATCACCCTGACACTTCAAAACATTCATAAAGAGATCCTTAGATAAATCCAGGTGTGTTGATGAGCGAAAGTCTTACGGGTTTGGAACGACACGAGGGTTAGTAATTGATGAGAATTTTCATTTTTGGGTGAACTATCCCTTTAAAGGATTAGTTACTTCAGAATAAAAATTTCCTGATAATTTACTCTCCCGCACGTCATCCAAGATGTTCACGTCTTTCTTTCTTCAGGCGAACACACTCCAGATGTTCTCCATATAGTGACTTCAATGGTCCAGCGGGTCGAAGGTCCAAATGTGAGTTTCAGCTTCAAAGTCTCTCACGATCCAGCCGAGGAATAAGAGTCTCATCTAGACACACCAGCGGACATTTTATTACCAAAAAAAAATGTATATACTTTTTAACCACAAATGCTCATCTTGCACTCGCTGTGATGCGACACACATTACGTCATCACGTTGAAAGGTCAAGTGTGGCGTCAGCGGAAGAACCGACCCAGTGTTTACAAAGCGAACGTGCAAAGACTAAATCAAACAGGATTTACAAAAAAATAAAAGGTAAAACAACAACGTCGGATGATTTTTGAAGTTGGAGGTGAAAATGAGATGGAGTTTTTCGCACTATCCCACATTTCCAACGTGATTGCGTAATGTGTGTCGCATCACAGCGAGTGCAAGATGAGCATTTGTGGTTAAAAGTATATAAATGTTTATTTTATTTTATAAAATGGCCGCTGGTGTGTCTAGATGAGACTCTTATTCCTCGGCTGGATCGTGAGAGACTTTGAAGCTGAAACTCACATCTGGACCTTCGACCCGCTGGACCATTGAAGTCACTATATGGAGAACATCTGGAGTGTGTTCGCCTGAAGAAAGAAAGACGTGGACCTCTTGGATGATGTGGGGGAGAGTAAATTATCAGGAAATTTTAATTCTGAAGTGAACTACCAAAGCACAGCAACAGTGTCGGCCCAGATCCGTGGATTCCACGCGTGCCGGATCTGGGCCGACACCATGTTGCTGTCCGGGCACGCTTCAGTTTTGACACGTGATCGTGTGCACAAACACAGGTGCTAGAGAGTTTGTCAAGAAGCGTTTGTCTTTGTGCTCTTTAAACCTTGAAGTTGCTTGAATCTCTGAACCAACGCTCACCAACCCAGCATCTGTCGCTGTCGCGTCTCCAGTAGTTTGTGTTTCGCTTGTCTGGTTTCTTCAGCCGTGGAACATCAGGCTGTCTCGCCACTTTGTGGACCAAATAATGAGTACAGAAATGTCTGATTGATGAATTTAGACTTCCACCTTTGACCCTGTAAGTCAAACCGTTTCAAAAAGATCTCCCCCGAGGCTGTGTATTAGTTTCTGTAGGGATCCTGTTTTACTGTGCATATATTAATAGATTTTTTCTGTCTGCATTTGTTTACCACGTAATCACCTCATCCGGTACACAGTGTTACGCTTGTATGTGTAAAAAAAAAAAAATGAACCCACAACTTTTTGTCTTTCTAAGTCTGAGTGACGACGACTTTTTCTGTGGAACACAACGGTAAATGTTCTGCTGCACAATGATCAGGTTTACATGCACACAGTGCGCTGGGAACTCACAAATACCAGCAGCTTATTGAAATAACCAGTTATCCAGGTTTACATGCTAACCGATAACCCGACAAGACTTTATTATTTCCCGGTGGTGACGTCAAAATGTAATAATTAGCGTATCTGACATTTGTTATGTCGATTGTGATGTTAATAAAGCTTTAAAAAAAACAAAGAAGATTAAGGCAACATGTCATTGGCTCATATTGTCCTCATGCAGTCACAGATGCAGGATTTACTTCTTCTTATGAGAGAGCATTTTCATACTTTTTTTGGATAAAAACCCCCCCTGAGTTTGCGATATGCACAATGCTGTCTGTATGCGCTGACATCCACAGTAAGAATGCGTTCCTGTCACACACGCGCACTTCAATAAGCCGACAGAAAGCACCATCGTATGCTTTGACTTGAGTCTGAGATATTTTTATTGTACTTTGACCGGCGCTGTAAAACCTTTCCCAGTCTGCTTTAGTTATAAAGAACATGCGGCTAAACTTCTCCTTTTGTGTTCCACAGAAGAAAGAAAGTCATACGGTTTTGGAATGACATGAAGGTGGGTACATGACATCTGTTAGGTGCACGTTTCATTTGAATTTAATGAAGCCATGATCTCCAAACACTATTAGACCGAACAGGCTTGAACATGCCTCTGATTTATTGATCATAGAATCGTCTTTATCTTCTCGGTTTGGTCCCATGGCCTCAGTTTCTCTGGAGATTGCTAGGTCACCTCATGTTTATTGAGATCAGATGCTGTCTCGGTTCAATATTAGCTCAAGTTCACAAGCCGCTCACACTGCCAGTGTTTGGAATCCTGAATTTCCCTGCAGCCATATTTAGACACATCTAGACTGTGCTCTGCCTGTGGGCCAAGCTTCAGTCAAGCATTTTATTTTTCATTTGTCTTATATTTGATGAAGCTTGCATTATTGGAGCGTTATTTTTCCTGTTTATTACTGTGAAGCTGCTTTGAAACAATCTGTATTATATAAAACACTATAGAATTAAATAAAAAATATGCATGCATTTTTCTTGCATCTTTATGCATTTAGCCATTTTTTGCATGCATTTTTATGCATTATTTTATGCAACATATATGCATTATTGTGCATGCGTTTATGCATTATTGTGCATGCATGTTTATGCATTATTGTGCATGTGTTTATGCATTATTGTGCATGCATGTTTATGCATTATTTTGCATGCGTTTATGCATAATTTATGGATTTTTATTAATGCAATATTGCATCATTTATGGATTTTTATTAATGCATTATGCATAATTTATGGATTTTTATTAATGCATTATGCATGCATTTATGCTTCATGCATGCATTTTTATGCATGTTTTTTTATGCATTATCATTCACAGTAAATGCATTGTAAGCTCTTTATGTAAAACAAGCTCTCAGGGTTTGATGTGAGCTTGTTATCGTGATACTCTAATCAGCATAGACACCGTGCACACTAATATTGTGTTATATTTTTGTCAGTACTGAATAGATGAGTGTGTGTGACGCTCTCAGGCTCATGTGTGTGTTGTCAGCACTGAATAGATGAGTGTGTGTGTTGTCTCCTAGAGGACGAGGACGGCAGTGGACTGGCTGTATTCAGGGGTCTGCAGGCGCTCCCAGTATGCGGGATCCTCCCAGCACGGAGAGCGTCTTCATTAGCCACGGACACCATGAGGGAAGAGCTGTTTTCCTCCCACACACTCGACTGTTGGAAGAAGATGTCTGCCCTGTGATGAGCGGACTGCGTTTGAGGGTCCACGAGGAGAACGCGGGAACATCTCGGAGCGAACGATCCCCCAACTACTCTCCGTTCGTCTCTCCATCTCTCCTTCCTTTGTTTTTTAGGACGTACATTATATTAGAACAAGTAGCTTGACACTAAATCCGAATGTATTTATTCACAAAAAAACACTCGACCGGTGACTGGCCTCGAGTAATCCTGTAAGATCACACTGCTGCTGTTTCTTATGACTGACTGTCCTCATAGGACGCCGGACGGACACACACATATCCGTGTCACGATACTAAACGACGAGTCTTACTGTGTCTGTTTCTTCAGATTATGAAAATGTGAAATTCCCCTTTGCATCATGTAGGTCTTACACCATGCAGTATGTCAGCTTGTCCGTCGCTCCACACACTCTCTCTCTCTCTAGTTTTCTGTCCTCTTGAAGGAATATATCTCCTGTCCTCCATTTTCTTATTTCGCTCTGATTATGTGATGTTTTCTTTTGCTTTAATTATTTAATGTCACGTTAAGAGAAGCACTTTATCCATACCGTGGTGGCCTGCTGTGAACCGCTCGTTCGCAGACTCTCGGAGGAGCCAACCCATCGCTTTTGAAGTGATTTTAATTTTCATGAATTAAAGGACGCTTTCAGGAAGTTGTGTACACTGTATTATCGCGTTAGCCTGGTTTACGTTAGACACCGTTGCTTTCCTCCTTATGAAATGTTCCACTGGAGATATGGACAGAACTGTACGCTCCTATGCACCGTCTCTTTCATTAAAGCATCAAAAGCAGCGTGTGTGATCATGTGTCATCGTGTGTGTGCTGGGGTGTTGGAGATGCGCAGGAATGACCTTCGGGACACTTTTGAAGGTCACGCTCAGGATCTCCTCACGATTCTGGACTCTGCAGACTCTCGAGAGCTTTATATCTGCTCGAGGTTTATATTGTGCTGTACATAGAATAAAATATTAAAGCAATGTCCTTTCTGCAATGTTCTTTTGCACGTGGACACGGAAAAATGCTTGAGTTAAAACACTATTGGTTTGCGTGTGCAAAAGATGATGTTTCCTCAGTTTCTGTCTCGTTTTCCAGCACTAACATCTAAACATTCTTAAATCAAGATACTGAAGATATTAAGTCTTGTTTTATGAAGATTAAGCGAGTTTAGTCTTAAAACATGAACAAATATCTGCCAATGGAGGCATACAATTAAGCGTAATTTACAGAGAAATCAAGATTATTTTTCTGACTCCATTGGCAGATATTTGTTCTTGTTTTAAGACTAAACTCTTAATTTTCATAAAACAAGACTTAATATCTTCAGTAAATCTTGATTTAAGAATGTTTGTGCTGGAAAACAAGACTTTGATTACTTACATTTCTGAAGAAAATGGGACTTTTCCGCTTCTTACAGTTTTATTGCTAGATAATTCACACAAAGGATGATAAAGATGTAGTTTGAAAAATAATTTTGAATGTAAAAGAATAGTAAAGGATAACTATAATGATAACGGCACAGAGGAATGACATCATTGGAATCACTTTAAAAATGACAGCCAATCAGAATCTGTCCTGCTTTCAGAGCATTCGGTGCCGTTGTGAACTGTCCCTGTGAAAATAACAATAATTTAGTGACAGACACACTGCAGCGCTTCTAATAAACAGAAGGATATACACATAATAACACAACATATATACACAGTGTGGACACTAATATAGTTATTGTTATCTTTATATTTATCCTTCTTGGTGTCAACTTTAAAGCACAAGCTACATTTATTATTTTCTTCCGTTTTAACCGCTGATCCTGGATCTGCTCGTGTTTCACACACCGCTGGGTTTAATTGGGCTTTTTTAGTCTAATATAGGGTGTTTGTGACAAAACATTTTATGTGATTAAAGCTACACTATGTAATTGTTTCCGCCGCTAGGGGTCGCTAGCGTCTCACAGTAGCACAGGCGTAGGTTGATGACGCAGTGACGAGCTGATGATCTAATAATGTTAATGGATGAGTGAAAACATTGATGTTTTTTAACATTACAGTGGTATGAAGATCGCGATTGCTAATAATAGACAGATATCACACGCGAGTCCCGCGGATATAAAGGAAAAAGGATTAATTCTACCGAACTACCCGCGACTGCTGAACTATACTCGCACAGGACAGTTTATTAGACGGATTAAACTCGTGAGGTAACGCAGCGCTGTCACTCGCTCTAACGTTACACTATCACACTAAACATGTGTTGAGTTATAATGTTATTCTATGTGTTAGTTCGTTATGAAACTAGCAGCTACTAGTACGCTAGATCAACATTAGAATAAATGCAGATCATATTCTAACATGTCATCATGTTGAGCTATATAACATTGATTTGGTTTATGTGCATTTGCTCCCCTGTCTAATAAAGAGTGTGCAAGAGCGGCGTCGCTGTCGACTCGTGACTCGTGAAGCTCTGTCGAGTGGAAGTTAGTCGCGGACGCTAGCTCTCGGAAACACCACGCTGATATTGAGCCTCGGTTTAGTTCTCCTTTTGTCCCAAAGTCTGCGTGCCATGGTCCATAATGTGTGAACGAAACAAGAACAGCGCGCCGCTAAACGTTACGCACTACGCAGTTGTCCACGTCTGTCACCATGGTTACGTCATGGCTACGGCAGTACGAGCGGAAACCGAGGACAGCGCGGATATTGCGTCATTGACAGGCGAGATTTTTTCCCGGGACGGTCATTATTCAAAATTGGAATTTCTCTGAAATAAAAAATCTTTGGAGACTTTTGGGATATTGTAAGTACACAACCTTAGGACATGTATCACACTGGGCAAGAGATTTTGGGATATTTTTTTACAAAATTCTTACATATTGTACCTTTAATTCACTTTGAGAGACAAAGATGATTGTGATTAAACCAGAATCAGTTGTGCTTCTGTAATACTCGTTCACACAAGTGTGTTTCTGCAACTCTTTACAAGGTTTGATTTAACATTAGTCGCCGAACATGAACTATCAATAAACAAAACTTCTACAGCATTTATTAATCTCAGGAATGTTCGTTTCAATATTTACAACATTTGTTAAATCAAACACTTCTGAACTAACATGAACATCTAGTTGATGTTCATCATGTAAATGCATTAATAATGTTAACGAATGTGAGCTTATCGTGTTTCGCATATTTCACTCAGTATCGGGACTTCAGAGTAGTTTTATTATAAATAAAAATCATGTTAGTCTCGTCTGCTCTTTACTATCACACTCTACACTGTTGCCTGAACAGTGTGTGTGTGTGTGTGTGTTTACAGCCGCAACAGCTCAGGATCTCAGTGTGTGTGTGTGTGTGTGTGTGTGTGTGAGGCTCAAATGAGACGTTTATATGATGATGTTCTGATTAAAGAGACGGAAACTTTATAGACACACACCTTCAGTCTACAGGAGTGTTTTGACGGATCCGCTAAAGCTTGTGTGATTGTGTAATCAGAGCCGTGCGTACTCTTCCTGTCTGTAAGTTCAACACACACACACACACACACACACACACACACACACACACACCTGATGACTAACCCAAAGGAATGCAGACTGGTCTTCACCAGAACTAAAATTAATTATCATATTATATTATAAACTATTGCTTGAAAGTTTTGGATCATTAAGATTTTTTTATGTTTTTGGAAGACATTGAAAAAAATTACAGAATACGATAAAATACAGTTTTTTTACTAGCAGTAAAAACAGTGAAATATTATTATAATGTAAATCATCAGTTTTCTATGTGAATATACAGTAAAGTGTAATTTATTCCTGTGATCAAAGCTGAATTTATCATCATTACTCCAGTCTTCAGTGTCACATGATCCTCCAGAAATCAGTGTAATATGATGATCTGATGATCAAGACACAGTTATGATTATTATCAATGTTGAAAACAGTCACATTTTTGCGGAAACCATGATTATTTTTTTAGGATTTTTTAATGAACAGAAAGTTGAAAAGAACAGCATTTATACTCGTGATTTTTCCTAAAAATGAGATAACAGAGATATCTGAGCCGTGTAAATGTGTGTTTACCGTGGTGAAGATTACAGTAAACATGCTTCTTCTTCTCAGGTCCTCCTGGGTCTGGGCTGATGGATCTGCAGTGTTCGAGTGGCGCCCTCTGCTGGTGTGACAGTGTCCACGCTTA
>NC_136889.1:746766-761766 GCF_949152265.1 Phoxinus phoxinus
AGATAGATAGATAGATAGATAGATAGATAGATAGATAGATAGATAGATAGATAGATAGATAGATAGATAGTAACATTTTACATTTCTTTACATTTCAATTTAATGATCTCGTCCTTGCTGATTAAAAATCTATTAAAATAGTCACAGTGAACCCAAACTATACTATATATACATATATAATGTACTTTTAAACTATATATATCTATCGGCCACCAGCAGCCCAGTGGAGCGCCGCGGCTCTTAAAGGGGCAGCGCTGTGTCCGCTGTAAAGACCCCGCCGACCTCACAGCGTCACGCGTTGCCGCTTTAAGAGACGCGTTTTTCCATTGGCTCAGTGACGTCAGGCAGCGCAGGGACTCACTCCAGCAGCGGTGTGTGTGTGTGTGTGTGTGTGTGTCGGTCCCTCAAACAAACGCGAGCAATGCGCGCACGGAGGGAGAACCGAACGACAGCGAAACACGCTCCTCCACAGACCGGTGCTCGCGTCGGATTAAACCGGGGAGATCTTCACATCATGGCCGAGGCGGGGACGAAATAAAGCCTGACGCGTTTGAGTCCGTTACGTTAGAAGCGCACGAGTATGAACGAGCCCAGCTGATCCAGACTCGAACCCGCAGAGTTTAACCCGACGAGCCACTACTCGACTCCGCCACCACAACACGGCTCGTTCCAGAAACAGCTCAAATTAGCTCATTAGTTCGGGTCGCGAGCTAATTAACGATGGCGGGGAAGCTGACAGCGCAGGGCGCGGGAATATTGCTGGTTACTGCCAACGTTGGATCTCTGTTTGAAGATGTAAGTCGCTGTTTTGTTATTAATAACTAATTTAACAGATGCTTCTTCCACTGTAGGACATGTAATACTAGTCCTGCCGCGGGAACCTGAGGTAAACTGTGGTGATTATTGATGGTCATTTATGAATGAACGCTAATGGCGATCTAACCTGCAACCTTTCGGTGTCCACTCAGAGTTTTTAGTTTCTAATGCTGTGTTGATCGGTGTTATTGATTGATTGATGGGTTTTTGACAGCAGTTTACACAGGGCATATGCCAATATTGGTTGTTTAGACAGGTTTCTAGATCACATAACTGTCAACTTAACTGTCATTGAATATAAATTGGATGTTGGAAAAATGCGGTGGTTTCAAACCCATGGACAATCCCAACCGTTGGGTAACTTTTTTTTTCTCAATTACATTTAAAACCCAACGGTTGGTTTACACTTTTACCGGTAATTACATTTTTAAACCCAACGGTTGGTTTAAGTTTTTAAATGAAAAAAATGTAAACCCAACGGTTGGGTTTGTCTATAATTTGACCCAAACATGGGTTGAAACAACCCAACATTTTTATTTTGTTATATATGTTATAAAATCAAATTATGGGCTTGTTCTTCTCCTAAAAAAGTAACTTTCCAGGAAAAAAAAATATTTTTGGTGTTGTAAACAATTTCTTCTGAAGGAATATTTTCATCAGTGTGCTTATCAGCTTTTACATACTTAAATCTACATATTTTTTATAGTTACTCTATTTACTATTATAAAAGCCAATTTGTTTATCTTTCATGTCAAAGTCTTACATTTGATTGACAAATTCAATTATAAGACACTCTAGGGCTGTTACCACTGCAATAATGTTTTGGGATTTATGTTTATAAATAATATTTAAAATATACAAGCAAGAAATGTTGGGAAAACAATTCAATTATACATTGAACTTTTACATGAAACTAAACTCCATTAAGAGTCACTTTGAATAAATGTTGGGTCATTGAATCATTCATTCAACCGATTCGATCTGCGCTGATCTTTGTTTGGATAATATTTTCGGTGGTGAAATAAAACAAGAACAGGCAATATTCCGTCTAATGTAGTAGCTTAGTACTTGTTTATTGAACTATGAAATCAATATAATGTGCAATCGTGATACTATAAAGCAAAATGGCTCCCTTGGTCTTGTTGTGGTACTTAACTATACACTAAAAAATGCTGGGTTGTTTAACCCAATTTTGGGTCAAATATGGACAAACCCAAACGTTGGGTTAAATTTAAATTTTTCTTTACCCATATTTGACCCAAAATTGGGTTGAAACAACTCAGTATTTTTTAGTGTATCATTATGTTATAAATAAAAAAACACAACCATATGATATTTTACCTCAGCATATATTATATAAAATGAGTAGTTTTATACTCTCTCTTTTATACTCTCTCTTTTATTCTCTCTCTCTCTCTCTCTCTCTCTCTCTCTCTCTCTCTCTCTCTCTCTCTCTCTCTCTCCCCAAAGTTGTTCCAAACATGTATGAATTTCTTTCTTCTGCTGAGTGAGTGAATTTTCGCTTTTGTGTGAACTATCCTTTAATACTAGAGATGATGTTGCAGAATTTGAGTGTAACGACTCCTTATCTCCAGTGGATCGATCAGATAACGAGATGCTCTTCTACGCCTGACCCTACACGTGACCAGATGTATTTACTCTTCTTAAGTGTTGTCCACTACGACGGTCCTTCTCAACCACTCGCACTCCCTATAATCACTCCTGACTCTGTGGTTTTAGAGAAATCTCACCTGTTATTGCGCTCTATGGAAATGATTATGTAAACTCGTGGTGGATCAGGGTGCGTTGAGGTTTAGGGAAATTAGCTCCTCTGAATAAACAATAGTAAAGTTATCAGAGATGGGTTATTAGATGACTTGGGCTACCTTCAACTTAACTGTCAGAGAATAAATTGGATGTTGGAAAAATGCTGGGTTGTTTTCAACCCATGTTTGGGTCAAATATTGACAAACCCAACCGTTGGTTTAAAATTACACACATAACCTTTTTAAACCCAACAACGGTTGGTTTACATTTTTAAGTTAATTTTTTTAACCCAATGGTTAATTTTTTAAAATAAAAATTTAAACCCAACGGTTGGGTTGGACCCAAACATTTGAGTTTTCTGATGTCATTATATATATATATATATTAGGGCTGTAAACGATTAATCGCATCCAAAATAAAAGTTTGTTTACATAATAAATGTGCGTGTACTGTGTGTATAATTATTTTGTATATATAAATGCACACACATGCATGTATATATTTAAGGAAAATTTGTTATTTAAATATAAAATATTTATATATAATATAAATCTATATACAGTATATACATGCAAATATTTCTTACATATATACAAGCGTGTGTTTATTTATATACAAAATAATTATACACAACACAGTACACACACATTTATTATGTAAACACAAACTTTTATTTTGGATGCGATTAACCGCGATTAATCATTTAAAGCCATATATATATAATATACAAAGCTCGACATTAAGCCTTTTCATGTGCTTGTCCTTCTCCTTTGGACAAGTAAATCGGTCGTTCACTTTTCACATTGAAGATGTTCAAACATTTAAAAGATGTTTTAGAAAGAGTTTAATGCTCTTAAGTAAATGTGTCTTGTGCTATAAGCTGTAGCTGTAGATATTCCAGATCTGTTTGTTTGATGGAGAAGAGCTCGAACTGTTTTCTTATGCATGTGAAGAGGAACTTTTCCTTACTATCTTTAGAGTTATAAATATCTGGCCTGTCATGACCGCTGAACTGCTGTCTTATGAATATCACTGTTTATCCATTACTTGTATATGTGAGCCAAAGCCATCGCCGCTTATAGGGCCTGCATGCGCAATTACACCTAAATAATATTGAGCATGTTCAGGCGTCCCTGAATGGGCCTTTTGTGCAGCACAAGCCGCAAATACAAGGATTTTCCAAATTGCATGAATGAAGTAAATGAGGCCTTTGTCAGCAATCACAAGATGAGGTGTTTAGGGCTGGACGGCTTTATTTTTTTTATTTTTTGTTGCATTTTAATAAGAACAAAACATAATAAACATACTCTAAAAAATGCTGGGTTGTTTCAACACAATTTTGGGTCAAATATGGACAAACCCAGCCGTTGGGTTAAATTTTTTAATTACATTTTTAACCCAATGTTTGGGGTTTGTCAATATTTGACCCAAAATTGGGTTGAAACAACCCAGCATTTTTTAGAGTGTACAATATATATATATATACACATATAACCATACATGTCAGTGGTATCAAAATGGGAAAAAATGAAGAAAGAAAAGGGCATTTTACAGATATTTTTTTAACCTATTAAACAACTGTACTGCAGGGCTCTACGCTAACTTTTTTCCCAAGGAGTACATGTGCTCCTAAATGAAAAAATTTAGGAGCACACAAATAAATTTAGGAGCACAGTACAAAAAAATTGTTTTTTTAAAAATTCGTTTATTAAACAAATGAACAAATTTCATGCATATACTGTGTGTGCAAAATTGGTATATCAGATGCAAAGGATATCAGTTGTCCAGTTGCTTTTATATGTTGGCCGTCTGGAACGCTTGGAGTCATTTTTAACTATTGTACCAATATTTTCATTCCAGTTTTTACCTCACTTGACTCTCTCACTTAAAATCCAGCAGTTCCCGCACATTCCCACACTATTTCAGTGATTAGCTCATTGGTTGCGAATCGTCGCTCTCATTTGCATAAAGTTAAGCGCGTCATCATGCTATTTTCACACATACTGTCTGTGTGTTCACATCGCGCAGTCGCGACGCTGTCATGTCCTCTTGCTCTTTTATTTACTGTCTATTGCTCAGTTCCAAATCAATGGGATGCTTTGCTTCATCACGCTGTTGTTCAGTGTATTGAGAACAGCCCGTCACTCGCACACTAGGGCTGCACGATATTGGAAAAAAATTACATTGCGATATTTTTTCCCCCAACGATATTGCGATATTGAGAGCCATAACTCCAGGCTAAAGACAATAATTACCATTCCATGATATTAATAATTTCACTAATAAGCAAGCTTCATTACAAGTGACAAAAAAGGTCACTTAATATTTTATTCCAAAATTAGAACATTTCTGTTAACACAAAAGCAGAACACATTTTTAAATAAAACAGCAGCTTTACACAAACCCCCTGATTGGTTTACAACAATATAACTTAAAATAAATATATTTTTTATAAAACAACTTAAGCATTTTGGTTCACATTCTTTTAAGTCAACTTTTCTTAGCCAAAGTGCCAAAGTAAAACTGTTGATGTTGGTCATCATAATCATATGAAATAAACAAAATGATATAAAACTTTATTATATTTTGTATTAAATCTTCTAAACAGATTAGAGAACATGTTTCTGTAAACAGAAAAGCCGAACACATTTAAACAGCAGCTTTACCGCCTGTCAGCGTCGCCGCTCCACGCGCATCAAGAGCTGAGGGAGCACCAAAAAAATAGCCTAATGAAAAATCAATAATTCTAATGCCGATATTATTTCAGTATAGAAATACAGACATCCCAAGTCTCCCGGAAGTTCCGGGAGTCTCCCGCATATTGATAGCGGCTGATGCCCGCGAATTAGTTAAAATCTCCGGAATCTAGAGCGAGCGCGCCCGCGAGACAGAGACTGTGCTCCAAACCGCGCAGCGCGTGCATGGCAGAGAGAGCAAGAGACCGCGCGCGTGCCTCATGAAGCGCATTTAATATCTCCCGCTGGTGCTACTGTGCTACTACCCTTCACATCGCATGTTCCAACGATGTGACTATCGCTCACTCGCACATCGCGATGTCGATGTTAAAATCGAATATCGTTCAGCCCATCGCACACTGTGCTCGTAAATTATTTTTCAAGTTCGCACATAACTATTTTTAGGCGCAAATGCGAGTGAAACACTCGCACTGTAGAGCCCTGTACTGTATAAAAAAAAAGTTGGTTTAACTTAAAAAAGCAAGTTGCCCTAAAATGTTGAGTTCGTTGTAATTTAAAATTTGAGTTAATACAACAAAGAAGAATGGTTTAATAAACAGAAACTCAAAATAGTGTTATCTTCACACATTAGTTATCGAAATTGATTTGACAAAAGATAAAAAGTTATGATAACAAATCATCATTTTTTTACAGTGTAGTTTTCCTTGCTTTAAGTTTTTACATATGGTTATGGTTTCTTAATATATTTTCAACTATTTCAATTATTCAAAATTTGTAATGTTTTTCATTCCATTAGATTTTTATCACCGTCAGATGAAAAACATTTTTAGCGTAACATGAATTTCTTCAGTTAACAGGAATCATAGCTTTTCTTTGCTAGTAATTACTGTGTTCTTGTGTAGGTCTCGTTTCAGGTCTTGTGACATTCCCAAAATAGATGATTAATAGTTTCAGGGTAAAGTGCTGTTATGAGGCGGTGAATCCGTCTAGCCGTCTCTCTCAGGTGTTTGTTGATGAAGTGCTGCTGGGAAGATGCGAGACGTGTAAAAGCTTGCCGGATGCGACACTATCAGTGACTTCTCTTTACGGACATCAGGTGAACCGAACCCACAGGTGCGAAATTACGCCCATAAAACCTGGGACTGACATCTGATGGAACCGATCCGGGATAGCGTGAGCTAAGATGCACGATTAATTGTTAAAAGATCGCGATCTCAATTCAAACACACACGCGAATTCATTCCTTAAAGGGTTAGGTCACCCAAAAATGACAATTCTGTCAGTAATTACTCACCCTCATGCGTTTCCGACCCCGTAGTGTAACAGCGCAGCGCTTCTGGGGTGTACGTCAGAACACAGGCTCACTATTGGCCAGCATCACACACATGACCAGCGTCAAAATAAAACACTAAACTTTCAATACTATATCATTATTTTCTAACTACATTTAATTATAATTGATTTAAATAATATTTAATAATTACATTTATTATAGTAATTAAATGTATATAATTTGCTTGGAAATTTTACAAACAAATGGCAAGTAACACGTTGAGTTAACATACATTTGGAAGTTTATTGGAAAAAAATTTTATTTAAAGATTTTAAAAATATTTTTCTTAGTGTAATATTACAATTCAGTGTAATTTTGGAGTGAGATATGACCCAAGATGGATGGATGGATAGATGGGAAGACAGATGGATGAACGGAGAGAGATATGGATGGATTGATGGGATGAAAGATGGATGGGAAGAGAGATGGATGGATTGAGAGAAATATAGAAGGATGGAGAGATATTTTATGTTTATGTTTCTATGATTGTAATGGTCACCAGTGTCTGCATGCGAGGACTGACTCTGCTGGATAATGATAACAGTTGTGCTGCTAATATCAGTGCTACACCAGCTCTGATCCAGAACTCCCTGAGCGGTTCTCTAACCCAAACTCAGTTTAATAACCCTCTGATGATCAGTCGATCAGGTTATGGTGTCTGAGCGGTTCTCTAACCCAAACTCAGTTTAATAACCCTCTGATGATCAGTCGACCAGGTTATGGTGTTTGAGCGGTTCTTCGTTCCCTGTTTCCATCTCTCTCCGAGGCTCTCGATATCAGTACTTCTGTCTGCGTGTGTTTGAGACCTGCATCACAGACTTCCTCAATGTTCTCTGACATTTACATGCTATATTTGTCTCTTCATCAGACGTTTGTTTTTGCACATGCATCCAAGTGTTTTTATCAATGTCACAAAGCTGCTGTCATGACTTACTCGGAAACAGAAAATGAGATTTTGTAAAGCAGGAGCTGATGAAGAACAAGCGTCCTCATCTCAGAGCTGATTATTGATAATGGATTGTACATTATTGTGAGCCGCATCGTAAACGAGCATGAGCCAATTAACTGAAGTGTCTCTGGGAATTACAAAGCGCTGTGTGGGTTTAGTTGAGAGAAAGATGGAGGTTTCTGGAAACGGATAATAGAACCGTCTGTTATTATGTTTCAGTCTTGCTTTTGTGATCTCAAGTTATCTTGACAAAACTATTACTATATATAGTTACTGGCACACGCCAAGCTTTTCTTGCTAAAGCTTCAAGCACAAAAGGTTGTGAACCGCTGTGTAATGCCGGGTTCATTATTATGATCATATTCTAACAATATTCCTGCCTTTATGATGTTTCCTCGAGGAACGACCACGACAGAGTGAAAAGAGATAAACGCTGGCGAACGACAACGCTTCAGGAACGAGTGCTGGAATCAGCATTAGTCTGGATGTTTACGCAAGTCAGTCGCTAGTTCTGCCTTCTTGATGAGATCACGCGTGTAACAAGAGTTCATAACAAGAATTTAGCAGTCAAAATTACATGAACTGACAGTGATTTCCATCCATTCATCCAATCATCCATCATCCATCATCCACCCATCCATCATCCATCCACCCATCCATCATCCATCCATCCATCCATCCAACCATCCATCATCCACCCATCCATCATCCACCCATCCATCATCCACCCATCCATCATCCATCCACCCATCCATCATCCATCCATCCATCCATCCATCCATCCATCCATCCATCCATCCATCCATCCATCAATCCATCCATCCATCCATCCATCCATCATCCATCCACCCGTCCATCATCCACCCATCCATCATCCACCCATCCATCATCCACCCATCCATCATCCATCCATCCATCCATCCATCCATCCACCATCCACCCATCATCCATCCACCCATCCATCATCCATCCATCCATCCATCCATCCACCATCCACCCATCATCCATCCACCCATCCATCTATCTGTTGTTCCATCCATCTATCCATCCACCCATCCATCTATCTGTTGTTCCATCCATCTATCCATCCACCCATCCATCTATCTGTTGTTCCATCCATCTATCTGTTGTTCCATCCATCTATCTGTTGTTCCATCCATCTATCTGTTGTTCCATCCATCTATCTGTTGTTCCATCCATCTATCTGTTGTTCCATCCATCTATCTGTTGTTCCATCTATCTACCCATCCATCTATCTGTTGTTCCATCTATCTATCCATCCATCCATCCATCTATCTGTTGTTCCATCCATCCACCCATCCATCTATCTGTTGTTCCATCCACCCATCCATCTATCTGTTGTTCCATCCATCTATCTGTTGTTCCATCCACCCATCCATCTATCTGTTGTTCCATCCACCCATCCATCTATCTGTTGTTCCATCCACCCATCCATCTATCTGTTGTTCCATCCATCTATCTGTTGTTCCATCCACCCATCCATCTATCTGTTGTTCCATCCACCCCATCCATCTATCTGTTGTTCCATCCACCCATCCATCTATCTGTTGTTCCATCCACCCATCCATCTATCTGTTGTTCCATCCACCCATCCATCTATCTGTTGTTCCATCCACCCATCCATCTATCTGTTGTTCCATCCACCCATCCATCTATCTGTTGTTCCATCCACCCATCCATCTATCTGTTGTTCCATCCACCCATCCATCTATCTGTTGTTCCATCCACCCATCCATCTATCTGTTGTTCCATCCACCCATCCATCTATCTGTTGTTCCATCCACCCATCCATCTATCTGTTGTTCCATCTATCCATCCATCCACCCATCCATCTATCTGTTGTTCCTTCCACCCATCCATCTATCTGTTGTTCCTTGCACCCATCCATCTATCTGTTGTTCCATCCACCCATCCATCTATCTGTTGTTCCATCTATCCATCCATCCACCCATCCATCTATCTGTTGTTCCTTCCACCCATCCATCTATCTGTTGTTCCTTCCACCCATCCATCTATCTGTTGTTCCATCTATCCATCCATCCACCCATCCATCTATCTGTTGTTCCTTCCACCCATCCATCTATCTGTTGTTCCTTCCACCCATCCATCTATCTGTTGTTCCATCCACCCATCCATCTATCTGTTGTTCCATCCACCCATCCATCCATCCATCCATCTATCTGTTGTTCCATCTATCTATCCATCCACCCATCCATCTATCTGTTGTTCCATCTATCTATCCATCCACCCATCCATCTATCTGTTGTTCCATCCACCCATCCATCTATCTGTTGTTCCATCCACCCATCCATCCATCCATCCATCTATCTGTTGTTCCATCTATCTATCCATCCACCCATCCATCTATCTGTTGTTCCATTCATCTATCTGTTGTTCCATCTATCTATCCATCCATCCATCCATCTATCTGTTGTTCCATCTATCTATCCATCCATCCATCCATCTATCTGTTGTTCCATCTATCTATCCATCCATCCATCCATCTATCTGTTGTTCCATCTATCTATCCATCCATCCATCCATCCATCTATCTGTTGTTCCATCCACCCATCCATCCATCCATCCACCCATCTATCTGTTGTTCCATCCACCCATCCATCTATCTGTTGTTCCATCTATCTATCCATCCACCCATCCATCTATCTGTTGTTCCATCCATCTATCTGTTGTTCCATCTATCTATCCAGTCATCCATCCATCTATCTGTTGTTCCATCTATCTATCTATCCATCCATCCATCCATCTATCTGTTGTTCCATCTATCTATCCATCCATCCATCCATCTATCTGTTGTTCCATCTATCTATCCATCCATCCATCCATCTATCTGTTGTTCCATCCACCCATCCATCTATCTGTTGTTCCATCCACCCATCCATCTATCTGTTGTTCCATCTATCTATCTATCCATCCACCCATCCATCTATCTGTTGTTCCATCCACCCATCCATCTATCTGTTGTTCCATCTATCTATCCATCCACCCATCCATCTATCTGTTGTTCCATCCATCTATCTGTTGTTCCATCTATCTATCCAGTCATCCATCCATCTATCTGTTGTTCCATCCACCCATCCATCCATCCATCCATCTATCTGTTGTTCCATCTATCTATCCATCCACCCATCCATCTATCTGTTGTTCCATCTATCTATCCATCCACCCATCCATCTATCTGTTGTTCCATCCACCCATCCATCTATCTGTTGTTCCATCCACCCATCCATCCATCCATCCATCTATCTGTTGTTCCATCTATCTATCCATCCACCCATCCATCTATCTGTTGTTCCATTCATCTATCTGTTGTTCCATCTATCTATCCATCCATCCATCCATCTATCTGTTGTTCCATCTATCTATCCATCCATCCATCCATCTATCTGTTGTTCCATCTATCTATCCATCCATCCATCTATCTGTTGTTCCATCTATCTATCCATCCATCCATCCATCTATCTGTTGTTCCATCCACCCATCCATCCATCCATCCACCCATCTATCTGTTGTTCCATCCACCCATCCATCTATCTGTTGTTCCATCTATCTATCCATCCACCCATCCATCTATCTGTTGTTCCATCCATCTATCTGTTGTTCCATCTATCTATCCAGTCATCCATCCATCTATCTGTTGTTCCATCTATCTATCTATCCATCCATCCATCCATCTATCTGTTGTTCCATCTATCTATCCATCCATCCATCCATCTATCTGTTGTTCCATCTATCTATCCATCCATCCATCCATCTATCTGTTGTTCCATCCACCCATCCATCTATCTGTTGTTCCATCCACCCATCCATCTATCTGTTGTTCCATCTATCTATCTATCCATCCACCCATCCATCTATCTGTTGTTCCATCCACCCATCCATCTATCTGTTGTTCCATCTATCTATCCATCCACCCATCCATCTATCTGTTGTTCCATCCACCCATCCACCCATCCATCTATCTGTTGTTCCATCCACCCATCCATCCATCCATCCATCTATCTGTTGTTCCATCTATCTATCTATCCATCCACCCATCCATCTATCTGTTGTTCCATCTATCTATCCATCCACCCATCCATCTATCTGTTGTTCCATCCACCCATCCACCCATCCATCCATCCATCTATCTGTTGTTCCATCCACCCATCCACCCATCCACCCATCCATCCATCCATCCATCTATCTGTTGTTCCATCCACCCATCCACCCATCCATCCATCCATCTATCTGTTGTTCCATCCACCCATCCACCCATCCATCCATCTATCTGTTGTTCCATCCACCCATCCACCCATCCATCCATCTATCTGTTGTTCCATCCACCCATCCATCCATCCAGAGCTGCAGAGTCTGATGTTTGCAGGACATGTTGGATGTGAATGAACCGTCTTTAGCATGATAAAGTTTTCATCTCAACCCGACACACATCTGATCTGCTCGACAACGTCGTTATCGAGGGAATTATGCCGGATATAGTCATTTTATGAGGACTATAATGCCGGATAAGGACGGCAGTAAAACGCTCGTGGTGAAACGGCCGGATCCTGTGGCTTTGGCTGCCGTGTGCATTAAACACTGATGTTGCTTCATGACGTGTGAAAACCAAACAGAAATCCTGTAATTCTATATGCAGAAACCTGTAAAACATGCATGTCTCCTCTGAGCTGCTGTTTGCATACAGAGACGAGAATCTCACGAAACGTGACACAACTCACACACATATCAATACAAGAAAAATAAATTACATTTTTAATAAAGAAAACTAAAGTTAAGATATTTTTTGTATAATTTTTTGCATTGTGACATTTTTCACGACAGTCAAGCTTATCTTTGAATTTGCATTAACTAACATTAACAAAGGTTAATAAATAATGTGAACTATAATGAGTGCTGTGCAATGTTTAATCGCATCCAGAATAAACGTTTGTTTACATAATATGTGTGTGTGTACTGTGTGTTATTTTGTATAGGCCTATATAAATACACACCCATGCATGCATACATAATTTATATTATATATAAATATTTAACATATAACACATTTGTCTTGTGTGTGTATATATTAGGGATGCATAACGATTAATCGCAATTTACGATTTACATCATATGTGTGTACTGTGTAAAATAATTATGTATTTATAAATACACACATGCATGTAGGCTATATATTTAAAACATATTTACATGTTTATATACATTTTATATTTAAATATAATTTATATTATATTTAATTATAAATACTTAATATATAAATAGATTTTTTCTTACAATTATACATGCATGTTTGTATATTAATATATACATAATTATTATACACAGTACACACACATATATGATGTTAACAAAAACTTTTATTCTGCAAACAATTAATTGCGATTAATCGTTATGCATCCCTAATGTGTGTGTTTTTATATATACAAAAATAATTATACACAGTACATAAACATATATTATGTAAACACAAACTTTTATTCTGGATGCGATTAATCTAATTATTTGTTCATTGTAAATATATTGTTCATTGTTAGTTCATGTTTAGTTAATGCTTTTAGTAATGTCAACAAATGAGACTTATTTGATAAAAAAATACAGTAAAAACAGTTGAATATTATTACAATATTCTATGTGAATATATAGCAAAGTGTAATTTATTCCTTATTACTCCAGTCTTCAGTGTCACATGATCCTTCAGAAATCAGTATATGATGATCTGATGCTCAAATGTATTATTATTATCAGTGTCACACACACACACACACACACACACACACCGTGTTCAGTGGCCTGACGTCACTGTAACCTGCAGAAGTTCATCACACACACACACACACACACCTGCCACGTAATAGTTTTCCGGCTGGTAATAAACGAGATGTGTGTTCCCTCATGTGGAGACACGGCTGTCAGTCAATAACAATGCAACATTAATAAAGTAAACAATCCCGGCGCAGCTTCAAACGTGATGTCGAGCTCAGAGTGGCCGGTGTGGACTTGCCTTTCCTGAGGAATGTAAACATGAGGCATAAAGACATAAGAGAGAGAAGAAATCCCGAGCCCGCAGTGAGAGAATTTATGTTATAATATTCAGGACACTAATGTTGTTGAAAACATGATCTGGTGACCATCGGATGAATCATTACAAGAAAAATGTCTTTGCAATGCAATATTAGAGTCCTAATTAAAGTGCATTTTTAAAAAACATTTCTCCTAATTTTGACTTCTCAAAATATTATGATTTTAATCTAATATTGCTTTGACTTTGTTCTCAGTATCTAAAATGTTTTTACTTTATTAAAATATTATGACTTTAATCAAATTATGATGACTTTATTCTTATTTGACTTTTCTCAAAAACAACTAAAAAATACAACTTTATTTTTATCTTACTTTTTTATTTTTATTCTCATTATTTTGGCTTTTCTCAAATTGCAACTTTTTATCTTGGATTTAAAAAAAACTTTACATTTTTCTCAAAACATTTTGACTACATCTCATATTTAATCTCATATATCATGCACACATGACACACACACACTCTAACACACAAACACACAGACACGCTCACTAACAAACACTCTAACACACAAACACACAGACACGCTCACTAACACACACACACACACACTCACGTACACACAGACACTAACTCGCTCTCAGACAGACAGACACACACACACCCCCCCACACACACACACACACACGCACACACACACACACACACACACTCTAACACACAAACACACTCAATAACACACACACTCACGTACACACAGACACTAACTCGCTCTCAGACAGACAGACACACACACACCCCCCCACACACACACACACACACGCACACACACACACACACACACACTCTAACACACAAACACACTCAATAACACACACACTCACGTACACACAGACACTAACTCGCTCTCAGACAGACAGACACACACACACACACACACACACACACACACACACACACTCTCTCGCTCTCACACACACACACACACACACACACACACTCTCTCGCTCTCTCACACACACGCACACACACACACACACACACACACACTCTAACACACAAACACACAGACACACTCACTAACACACACACTCACGTACACACATACACTAACTCGCTCACAGACAGACAAACACACACACACTATTCTCCTAATTTTGACTTCTCTAGATCGAATCACTGTAATCTCATATTACTATGACTATTCTTATCTTTATATTCCTAATATTTTGGCTTTTCTCAAAACATCACAACTTTATTCTCTCTTTTTTTTTTTTACTTTATTCTTGCAATTAATTTTTTCTCTAAATATTAGGACTTTATTCTCATGATGGCACTAAAACTGTCCTGTAGTGTCCAGGATGTGCGAGAGACTCGATGGTCC
>NC_136889.1:769266-789266 GCF_949152265.1 Phoxinus phoxinus
TGTGTGTGTGATTCCCTCTCTGTAAGAACTGGTGTGTGTGTGTGTGTGTGTGTGTGTGTGTGATTCCCTCTGTAAGAACTGGTGTTTGTGTGTGTGATTCCCTCTGTAAGAACTGGTGTGTGTGTGTGTGTGTGATTCCCTCTGTAAGAACTGGTGTTTGTGTGTGTGATTCCCTCTCTGTAAGAACTGGTGTGTGTGTGTGTGTGTGTGTGTGTGTGTGATTCCCTCTGTAAGAACTGGTGTTTGTGTGTGTGATTCCCTCTCTGTAAGAACTGGTGTGTGTGTGTGTGTGTGTGTGATTCCCTCTGTAAGAACTGGTGTGTGTGTGTGATTCCCTCTGTAAGAACTGGACTGTGTGTGTGTGATTCCCTCTGTAAGAACTGGTGTGTGTGTGTGTGTGTGTGTGTGATTCCCTCTGTAAGAACTGGACTGTGTGTGTGTGATTCCCTCTGTAAGAACTGGTGTGTGTGTGTGTGTGTGTGTGATTCCCTCTGTAAGAACTGGTGTGTGTGTGTGTGTGATTCCCTCTGTAAGAACTGGTGTGTGTGTGTGTGTGTGTGTGTGATTCCCTCTGTAAGAACTGGACTGTGTGTGTGTGATTCCCTCTGTAAGAACTGGTGTGTGTGTGTGTGTGTGATTCCCTCTGTAAGAACTGGTGTGTGTGTGTGTGTGATTCCCTCTGTAAGAACTGGACTGTGTGTGTGTGATTCCCTCTGTAAGAACTGGTGTGTGTGTGTGTGTGTGATTCCCTCTGTAAGAACTGGTGTGTGTGTGTGTGTGTGATTCCCTCTGTAAGAACTGGTGTGTGTGTGTGTGTGTGTGATTCCCTCTGTAAGAACTGGTGTGTGTGTGTGTGTGTGTGATTCCCTCTGTAAGAACTGGTGTGTGTGTGTGTGTGATTCCCTCTGTAAGAACTGGTGTGTGTGTGTGTGTGTGTGTGATTCCCTCTGTAAGAACTGGTGTGTGTGTGTGTGTGTGTGATTCCCTCTGTAAGAACTGGTGTGTGTGTGTGTGTGTGATTCCCTCTGTAAGAACTGGTGTGTGTGTGTGTGTGTGTGATTCCCTCTGTAAGAACTGGACTGTGTGTGTGTGATTCCCTCTGTAAGAACTGGTGTGTGTGTGTGTGTGTGATTCCCTCTGTAAGAACTGGTGTGTGTGTGTGTGTGTGTGTGATTCCCTCTGTAAGAACTGGTGTGTGTGTGTGTGTGTGTGATTCCCTCTGTAAGAACTGGACTGTGTGTGTGTGATTCCCTCTGTAAGAACTGGTGTGTGTGTGTGTGTGTGATTCCCTCTGTAAGAACTGGACTGTGTGTGTGTGATTCCCTCTGTAAGAACTGGTGTGTGTGTGTGTGTGTGATTCCCTCTGTAAGAACTGGTGTGTGTGTGTGATTCCCTCTGTACGAACTGGTGTGTGTGTGTGTGTGTGTGTGATTCCCTCTGTAAGAACTGGACTGTGTGTGTGTGATTCCCTCTGTAAGAACTGGTGTGTGTGTGTGTGTGATTCCCTCTGTAAGAACTGGACTGTGTGTGTGTGATTCCCTCTGTAAGAACTGGTGTGTGTGTGTGTGTGTGTGTGATTCCCTCTGTAAGAACTGGTGTGTGTGTGTGTGTGTGTGATTCCCTCTGTAAGAACTGGTGTGTGTGTGTGTGTGTGATTCCCTCTGTAAGAACTGGACTGTGTGTGTGTGTGATTCCCTCTGTAAGAACTGGTGTGTGTGTGTGTGTGATTCCCTCTGTAAGAACTGGACTGTGTGTGTGTGATTCCCTCTGTAAGAACTGGTGTGTGTGTGTGTGTGTGTGTGATTCCCTCTGTAAGAACTGGTGTGTGTGTGTGATTCCCTCTGTACGAACTGGTGTGTGTGTGTGTGTGTGTGTGATTCCCTCTGTAAGAACTGGACTGTGTGTGTGTGATTCCCTCTGTAAGAACTGGTGTGTGTGTGTGTGTGTGATTCCCTCTGTAAGAACTGGACTGTGTGTGTGTGATTCCCTCTGTAAGAACTGGTGTGTGTGTGTGTGTGTGTGATTCCCTCTGTAAGAACTGGACTGTGTGTGTGTGTGTGTGTGATTCCCTCTGTAAGAACTGGTGAGTGTGTGTGTGTGATTCCCTCTGTAAGAACTGGACTGTGTGTGTGTGTGTGTGATTCCCTCTGTAAGAACTGGACTGTGTGTGTGTGTGTGTGTGATTCCCTCTGTAAGAACTGGACTGTGTGTGTGTGTGTGTGTGATTCCCTCTGTAAGAACTGGTGAGTGTGTGTGTGTGATTCCCTCTGTAAGAACTGGACTGTGAGTGTGTGTGTGTGATTCCCTCTGTAAGAACTGGACTGTGTGTGTGTGTGTGTGATTCCCTCTGTAAGAACTGGTGTGTGTGTGTGTGTGATTCCCTCTGTAAGAACTGGACTGTGTGTGTGTGATTCCCTCTGTAAGAACTGGTGTGTGTGTGTGTGTGATTCCCTCTGTAAGAACTGGACTGTGTGTGTGTGATTCCCTCTGTAAGAACTGGTGTGTGTGTGTGTGTGATTCCCTCTGTAAGAACTGGTGTGTGTGTGTGTGTGTGTGTGATTCCCTCTGTAAGAACTGGTGTGTGTGTGTGTGTGATTCCCTCTGTAAGAACTGGTGTGTGTGTGTGTGTGTGATTCCCTCTGTAAGAACTGGTGTGTGTGTGTGTGTGTGATTCCCTCTGTAAGAACTGGTGTGTGTGTGTGTGTGTGATTCCCTCTGTAAGAACAGGTGTGTGTGTGTGTGTGTGTGTGTGTGTGTGTGTGTGTGATTCCCTCTCTGTAAGAACTGGACTGTGTGTGTGTGATTCCCTCTCTGTAAGAACTGGTGTGTGTGTGTGTGATTCCCTCTGTAAGAACTGGTGTGTGTGTGTGTGTGATTCCCTCTGTAAGAACAGGTGTGTGTGTGTGTGTGTGTGTGTGTGTGTGTGATTCCCTCTGTAAGAACAGGTGTGTGTGTGTGTGTGTGTGTGTGATTCCCTCTGTAAGAACTGGACTGTGTGTGTGTGTGTGTGTGATTCCCTCTGTAAGAACTGGACTGTGTGTGTGTGTGTGTGTGATTCCCTCTGTAAGAACTGGACTGTGTGTGTGTGTGTGTGTGTGTGATTCCCTCTGTAAGAACTGGTGTGTGTGTGTGTGTGTGTGTGTGTGTGATTCCCTCTGTAAGAACAGGTGTGTGTGTGTGTGTGTGATTCCCTCTGTAAGAACTGGACTGTGTGTGTGTGATTCCCTCTGTAAGAACTGGTGTGTGTGTGTGTGTGTGTGTGATTCCCTCTCTGTAAGAACTGGACTGTGTGTGTGTGTGTGTGATTCCCTCTGTAAGAACGTGCGCGTGTGTGTGTGTGTGTGTGTGTGATTCCCTCTGTAAGAACTGGACTGTGTGTGTGTGATTCCCTCTGTAAGAACTGGTGTGTGTGTGTGTGTGTGATTCCCTCTGTAAGAACTGGACTGTGTGTGTGTGTGATTCCCTCTGTAAGAACTGGTGTGTGTGTGTGTGTGATTCCCTCTGTAAGAACAGGTGTGTGTGTGTGTGTGTGTGTGATTCCCTCTGTAAGAACAGGTGTGTGTGTGTGTGATTCCCTCTGTAAGATCTGGACTGTGTGTGTGTGTGATTCCCTCTGTAAGAACTGGTGTGTGTGTGTGTGTGATTCCCTCTGTAAGAACTGGTGTGTGTGTGTGTGTGATTCCCTCTGTAAGAACTGGTGTGTGTGTGTGTGTGATTCCCTCTGTAAGAACAGGTGTGTGTGTGTGTGTGTGTGTGATTCCCTCTGTAAGATCTGGACTGTGTGTGTGTGTGATTCCCTCTGTAAGAACTGGTGTGTGTGTGATTCCCTCTGTAAGAACAGGTGTGTGTGTGTGTGATTCCCTCTGTAAGATCTGGACTGTGTGTGTGTGTGATTCCCTCTGTAAGAACTGGTGTGTGTGTGTGTGTGATTCCCTCTGTAAGAACTGGTGTGTGTGTGTGTGTGATTCCCTCTGTAAGAACAGGTGTGTGTGTGTGTGTGTGTGTGATTCCCTCTGTAAGAACAGGTGTGTGTGTGTGTGATTCCCTCTGTAAGAACTGGACTGTGTGTGTGTGTGTGTGATTCCCTCTGTAAGAACTGGACTGTGTGTGTGTGTGATTCCCTCTGTAAGAACAGGTGTGTGTGTGTGTGTGTGTGTGATTCCCTCTGTAAGAACAGGTGTGTGTGTGTGTGATTCCCTCTGTAAGATCTGGACTGTGTGTGTGTGTGATTCCCTCTGTAAGATCTGGACTGTGTGTGTGTGTGTGTGTGATTCCCTCTGTAAGAACTGGACTGTGTGTGTGTGTGATTCCCTCTGTAAGAACTGGTGTGTGTGTGTGTGTGTGATTCCCTCTGTAAGAACAGGTGTGTGTGTGTGTGATTCCCTCTGTAAGAACTGGACTGTGTGTGTGTGTGTGTGTGTGTGTGATTCCCTCTGTAAGAACTGGACTGTGTGTGTGTGTGTGTGTGATTCCCTCTGTAAGAACTGGACTGTGTGTGTGTGATTCCCTCTGTAAGAACTGGTGTGTGTGTGTGTGTGATTCCCTCTGTAAGAACAGGTGTGTGTGTGTGTGTGTGTGTGTGTGTGATTCCCTCTGTAAGAACTGGTGTGTGTGTGTGTGTGATTCCCTCTGTAAGAACAGGTGTGTGTGTGTGTCTGATTCCCTCTGTAAGAACTGGTGTGTGTGTGTGTGTGATTCCCTCTGTAAGAACTGGTGTGTGTGTGTGTGTGATTCCCTCTGTAAGAACTGGTGTGTGTGTGTGTGTGATTCCCTCTGTAAGAACAGGTGTGTGTGTGTGTGTGTGTGTGATTCCCTCTGTAAGAACTGGTGTGTGTGTGTGTGTGATTCCCTCTGTAAGATCTGGACTGTGTGTGTGTGTGATTCCCTCTGTAAGATCTGGACTGTGTGTGTGTGTGTGTGTGTGATTCCCTCTGTAAGAACTGGTGTGTGTGTGTGTGATTCCCTCTGTAAGAACTGGTGTGTGTGTGTGTGTGATTCCCTCTGTAAGAACAGGTGTGTGTGTGTGTGTGTGTGTGATTCCCTCTGTAAGAACTGGTGTGTGTGTGTGTGTGTGTGTGTGATTCCCTCTGTAAGATCTGGACTGTGTGTGTGTGTGATTCCCTCTGTAAGAACTGGACTGTGTGTGTGTGTGATTCCCTCTGTAAGAACTGGTGTGTGTGTGTGTGTGTGTGTGATTCCCTCTGTAAGAACTGGTGTGTGTGTGTGTGTGTGTGTGATTCCCTCTGTAAGAACTGGACTGTGTGTGTGTGTGATTCCCTCTGTAAGAACAGGTGTGTGTGTGTGTGTGATTCCCTCTGTAAGAACTGGTGTGTGTGTGTGTGTGTGTGTGATTCCCTCTGTAAGAACAGGTGTGTGTGTGTGTGTGATTCCCTCTGTAAGATCTGGACTGTGTGTGTGTGTGTGTGATTCCCTCTGTAAGAACTGGTGTGTGTGTGTGATTCCCTCTGTAAGAACAGGTGTGTGTGTGTGTGTGTGTGTGTGATTCCCTCTGTAAGATCTGGACTGTGTGTGTGTGTGTGTGTGATTCCCTCTGTAAGAACTGGTGTGTGTGTGTGTGTGTGTGATTCCCTCTGTAAGATCTGGACTGTGTGTGTGTGTGTGTGTGATTCCCTCTGTAAGAACTGGTGTGTGTGTGTGTGTGTGTGTGATTCCCTCTGTAAGAACTGGTGTGTGTGTGTGTGTGTGTGATTCCCTCTGTAAGATCTGGACTGTGTGTGTGTGTGTGTGTGATTCCCTCTGTAAGAACTGGTCTGTGTGTGTGTGTGTGATTCCCTCTGTAAGAACTGGTCTGTGTGTGTGTGATTCCCTCTGTAAGAACGTGTGTGTGTGATTCCCTCTGTAAGAACGTGTGTGTGTGTGTGTGTGTGTGATTCCCTCTATAAGAACGTGTGTGTGTGTGTGTGTGTGTGTGTGTGTGTGTGTGTGTGTGTGTGTGTGATTCCCTCTGTAAGAACGTGTGTGTGTGTTTGTGTGATTCCCTCTGTAAGAACGTGTGTGTGTGTGTGTGTGTGTGTGTGTGTGTGTGTGTGTGTGATTCCCTCTGTAAGAACGTGCGTGTGTGTGTGTGTGTGTGTGATTCCCTCTGTTAGGACTGTTGAGCAGAAGATGTGATCTGACGGAAGGTTCTGTACAGGAAGTCCATCTCCTCGCTTTGTGAGCGTTTCCTGTTGATTCTGGGCTTGGAGGCGTGGAGTGTGTGTTCTGCGTCTCTGCACGTGTGACGGTGTAGATCAGTGTGTGTTCAGTCAGATTGTGGGTTTGTCCTGTAGTTACAGCCGCTCTCGCCGCTTCACTCGTGTCAGTGTGGATGCTCTTGTGGACGAGAACAGCGTTCTGATGTCGTCTCCTACTCTCCTGAATAATGCAGTGCTGGTCTAGGCGTCATTCTGAGCTATAGATTCTCCCAGTCTTGAGTTCTGATGGAGGTCAGAGGTCATCCGGGGGTGAAAGGTCATAAGGTCAGAAAACAATGCTCTATTTTGAGACGTCCTCGAGTCGTTTCTGTTTCCTGCACGCTACAGCGTTATCTCTCCTGTACACCCCACAGAAGCTCGGAGACTGTGGTACAGTGTCTCACACACTGCTGTTATGATTCTCATGGCCAGAAAAATTGTCATCTTTAAGCTGCGTTCTCACTACAAGCGACTGTCGCTGCTGGTCACCAGTGGCCGGCGGTGCGGTCGCTAGTGGGCGTTCCCGCTACTGGTTGCCTAGTAATGTTTGTGAGTGACACTCACGGATGTTCCTCCATGTTGTAGACAACAAATCCGTTTTCTTGCCACTACAAACTAATATTTTGGAAGGAAAATTCGAAATATAAATGTAATCAGTAGGGGTGTAACGATATATCGTGGTACGATCTATCGCGATGCAAAAATGTTACGATATGTATCGTAGAGTTATGGCGATATTTTTTTTTTTTTTTTTTTTTTTTTTTTAGATACGACGCCCGTTTAATCCTATTGGTTGAGCTACCGCAACCGCGTCACGCTTGCATGCACTGCATTCACGCTCAAATGAATCGCTTGAACTGAGCAGTAGCAGGGCAAAATGAGTTCGACTGAAATTGAAATAGAGGATGCTCCGTCCACTTACAAGTCCGACGTCTGGCAGCATTTTGGTTTTCCAGTTACTCGACAGGAGGACGGTAAAAAAACAGACAAAACACGAACTGTGTGTAAATACTGTAAACAAACCCTGTTATACACGACGTCGAACACTACAAATATGATGTGTCATTTACAACGGCACCACAAAGACAAACTCCTGCAACCGGGTGCGAAAAAGAGAGTGATAGAAGGTCAATCATCTATACAACGCAGTTTTGCTTCAACGTGGTCTCAGTCAAGTGCAAAAGCTCAAGAAATAACCAGGTGCATCGGAGTTTTTATCGCAAAAGACATGAGGCCATTCTCTGTTGTCGACAATGTTGGATTTTGCGAATTGGTGAAGGTACTAGAGCCCAGGTACCATATTCCGTCACGCCCGCACTTCAGTCAGCAGGTAATTCCAGCCCTGTACAACGAAGTTAAAGCAAATGTGACAGATGGTTTGAAAAAGGCTGAGAGTGTGGCGATAACAACTGACGGGTGGACTTCGAGGGCTGTTCAGAGTTACATCACAGTCACAGCGCATGTTATTACCACAGAGTGGGAAATGAAAAGTTTTGTGCTTCAGACTCGCCCGCTTTTCGAGTCGCACACTGGTACAAACATAGCCGATGTTTTAAAAGCGACCATACAAGAGTGGGAGCTTGAAAGATCTGCTCATAGCATTGCTGTCGTTACAGACAACGCACGCAACATGATTGTGGCAGTGAGAGAAGCAGGGTTGTCACCTCATATTAAGTGTTTTGCGCACACATTGAATCTTGCTTCGCAAGCAGGATTGCATGTTCCCCGCGTCAGTCGCTTGCTTGGTCGCGTGAGGAAAGTCGTGGCTTTCTTTCACCGCAGTACCACAGCAACAGCTGTGCTCGCGGCAAAGCAAAAGATGCTTGAGATCGCATCACACAAGCTTATCATGGATGTTGTTACACGATGGAACAGCTCAATGGATATGCTGGAACGCTATCTTGAGCAACAAGCTGCTATAACGGCAGCCCTCTTGAGCACAGAGGTGCGCAAAAATGCACGTGAACTCGATACTATGGATAGCGCTGACATCAGTGACGCCGAAGAAATCGTAAACCTTCTTAAACCGCTAAAAAAAGCCACCACTGTCCTGTCTGATGAAAAGAGCCCCACGCTGTCACTCATTGTGCCCTTGAAAGCCATGATCGAACAGAGCATGACACCGGACGAGAAAGACTCCACAACTATTGCTAACATGAAGACGGCCATCCTGCAAAACCTCTCAAGCAGATTCACAGAGGAACAGGATTATCTGCTAGAGGGTACTGCCTTGGACCCCAGATTTCGGTCATTGCCCCACTTACTCCCTGAACAACGTGAAGAGGTTTTCCACCGGTTGAAGAATAAATCAAACCAGTTACAGCAGGTATGTCTGCATTACAAATTGTCTGATAATCTGTGTATTTGTGTGTGTTTGTCACTCCAATTGCATGTTTGTGTAACCTACTTTGTGCATTATATGTGTGTAACTGAAACTATACTTAGTATACCTTAATTATTTATTTTATTATATTTTAAGGCTGTCACTGTGAAGCAAACGAAGGAGGCAGGTGCCAGTGATGGAGATCCCGCTGATGCTGCAGATCAGAGAGATACAGCACACAGAGTTGAGCCAGAACAGCCACCTAGCAAAAAGACAGCACTGGAAGAGCTCTTTGGGGCAACTTTTTCTGAACCACCAGTCACCCAGTCCCAAAGTAGGATAGAAGTAGAGATTGACTTGTACAAAAAGGACACTTCTATTCCCCTCACTAGCTGCCCACTGAAATGGTGGAAAGAAAATGCTCATATGTACCCACTTCTTTCACCTCTTGCAAAAGCTTACCTCACAGTTCCAGCAACTTCTGTTCCTAGTGAACGTGTTTTTTCTACAGCAGGGGATATTGTAAATGCACAAAGATCCCAGCTACTGCCAGAAAATGTAGATATGCTGGTTTTCTTGCAAAAAAACCTGTAAGTAACCTAAACAAACCGCAAAGCTGTTTATGTTGAAATTACTTGAACAGGACACTACTTGATGCTGTTTTTTTTTTTTACTGCTTAAAGAAGTTCTCTCTTGGGCTATGCTAATTCTAATTTCATGAATGATACAATTCAGTTTTATTGGTCAGTGAGTGACACACCTAGTCAATTGTTAATTTTACATACAAAAGGACGGTTAAACTAAATCTTCATTTATATTGAAGTATTGTTCATTCTTTAAGTTGTATGTATAACAGGACAGTTGTTGAACACTGTTAATGTTAAATAAATCTGTTATTTGATTTTCAGTTTCATTTTTTTATTTTGTTCAAAATATCGTGATACATATCGTATCGTGAACCCAGTATCGTGATACATATCGAATCGTGAGCTGAGTGTATCGTTACACCCCTAGTAATCAGTATAACATGCATAATATTAAAGATGAACGAGAAACTGTGAGTGCTTTTTGCCATTTAACTGCAACAAACGGGCAAACACCGTCTATGTGTTCAGGACACCAGTCCGGCTCTGAGTCAGTGCTGTGAACACACTGTATGCACACGGAGATACATCACAACTTACAGCAGTTTCTGACGGCTAATATCAGCTTCTCGTTCAGCTCGCCTCTGTCAGAGAGTGGCAGATGATCACGCGCTCCACTGACTTCACTCCGATTGGTTGTCGCTCCCGAAAGTCGCTCTTCATTTGCATAAAGTTAAACAGATCTCAACTTTGTCGCGTCGCCAGACACGCCCCATCAGGTCGCCAACGGCCGCGATCGCGCGTGTCGCCGGAACACGCCCGCTCCCCATTGAAATGAATGGTAACGTGTCGCTTGTAGTGTGAACGCACCTTAAGGCTTCTGATGAAATCATTTAAATTAGTTCTTTAGACACGTACACGTTAAAAAAGAAGAAGAAAAAAAACTAAGATTTATTGTTTATTATACATATTTTTACAAATATAAATGTCTGGTTTATTGGTTTATTATTATTGTAATAAGGGATAATATAATAAAAAGAACAATTTTATATATAGTAGCCTATGTGTGTGTAGTATATGTATTTATTAATACAAAAAATTATCACTTTTTTTTTTTTAATAATTTTTTCCCCCCACATATTTCGTCATTGTATAATTTTTCATTGTTTTATTTGATAGTTTTGATGATTATCTAATATTCTGAAATATGGGCGTGTCCAAACCTTTAGCCATTAAATAATGTGCTATGATAATGCTTAAAGTGTGTAAAATACATTTTATGATTAATTGAAATACATTTCTTACATACGGTTCCTTTAACGAGGGCTGTCACTTTATGCCTGAAAACCGATTGCACAATCGATCGGGAACGACCAACACAAGTTTCGAAAACGCAAATAGGGAATCGATTTGAACGGCCTTCTCTCGGAGCGCGTCACGATACGCCCGCGCGGCTCTGACACACATAATGTAACGCCACCTAGTGTTACGTAGTGTTCATGACATGAATGTTGATATGCCTTTAAGATGACTTCTTCTCTGGCGTACGTTATTGTATGCGCAGTGAGAGTGAGAAGAGGAAGATGACCGCTCTACTGCTGTTTTATTATAATGTGTTCACTTACACTTTGATTTGTAGTGTGTTTGAGAGTGTTTTCTTTTCCCTGTGAACATTCGCCCTTTGACGTATGTGAAGAGTGTGCTTAACTGAGAGGAAACATCTATAAAAGACTCGTGGAACTACCATGAGTTTTGTGTCTGTCCCTTTAAATGCAAATGAGCTGCTGCAGAGGGCGGGGCTTCAAGAGCTCGTGTGTGTTAGCAGCTGCGATTAACACACACACACACACACACACACACACACACACACACACACACACACACACACACACACACACACACACACACACAGTGCACACACACACACACACACACACACACACACACAGTGCACACAGCCAATCAGAACAGCGTGTGGGCGGAGTCTCACGGCGAGTGCACAGCCAATCAGTAGCTAGGACATGGTGTTTGTTTTTATTTTTATTTTTTTATTTCTTTCCTCTTGCCATGAGAGAAGATGAGCGTTCTCCTACAGTCGCTGACTGGCAGCGGGAGGACAAGCTTCAGGGCAACACACACATCGGGGAAAACCGAAGCCAGTCCATAATCAATAATAGTTTCCAGCATTTTGCCGGTGTCTGTCGGACACATCACAGGCCGGCTCAGTGTCACGGCTAGTTGTGCTAGCGCATCTTCACTCGGAGCAGCAGGAGCGCTGTTAGCATCAGCAGGGTTTGCATTTAAACAAAGCTGGAGATTGTTGGTAGCTTTTGTAGCAATTTATCTTGCTTCTTTGTCCTTTTTTTGCTTTCTTTTCATTGATCCACTTGGTTGTGGTTTTAAACTCATTTTTGTTTTGTTTTTCGAGTAAGCGTCTTCTACGCGTGACTTTATATTACGCACTGATGTTCACTCGCCTCCAGATGTTCCTCTCAACAGCGCAGCAACACATTACTATGATTTATTTACCAGTTAATACTTAAAAAAATAATCATATTATTCCACAATATTCAACACAATTTTACAATTTTACTAATACTTATTTGAAAAGAATACACACACGGTCTGTGGCACTAAATAAAAGTGGCCATTTGAGTTTAATGAGAGTTAGTAAACCGTTTATGGATATAATGTGTACGTGTGTATGATTGAATATTTAATGTTCCTGCTCTTCCCAGAACAGCTCCTGGTGTTGTTGTTTCTCTGATGCAGTTTCTGAGAATAATTCACTCACTTATCATTTCTGACAGCCGTGTCTCTCATGTGTTTTCCCAGAATGCACCAGCAGAGAAACGCTCCTTTATAGCGTCTCTGCAACAGATTTTCCGGCTCTATTTCCAGTAACTTTGGCTTTTCATCTCAGCATAATGCGACGGCCCATGTGACCGGCACCGTTGACCGGATCAGAGTGAACTTTTACAGAAGTTACATTTCTGTTTCGTCAGGAATCCTGATAAATATGAGCTTCGTTTTGTGTGTTATGTGTTTGTGTGCATCAGTTTCAGTGTGAGATCAGATCGTGTCGGATATCAGCGTCTGATGGTGTGTGTGATCCTGATTCAGCTGTGTGTGTGTGTGTGTGTGTGTGTGTGTGTGTGTGTGTGTGATTTCAAGCTGTAATTACATCATTAGAACACAAGTAACGTGTTGTGACGGTTTCCTCGTGTGCAGTCGCTTCGGTCATCAGATAATCTGAGGTTGATCCTCTGAGACACGTTTGAGGAAACTGCAGGTTTATTTATGGTTTCTTTTTAAGATTATAATGAAACCGTTTAACTTCAGTTATGTTTAATTGTGATTATATGCACATCCAGCTCCGTTTAAGGTCTATTCAGCCATCCTTAATATTTTTGTTTTGCAGTAACAGCAAAAAAAAAAAGGGTCGGTAGGTAGATTCAATGTTAAAAAAAAAAAAGTAAAATTTTGTCGGTGATTACTAGGGCTGCAACTAACGATTATTTTAATAATTGATTAATCTGTCGATAATTTTTTCGATTAATCGGATAAAAAAAACAAATAAAAAAAACATTAATTTCCAACCCTTTATTCAAAAACAGAACTGACAGTGCAAATTCACAGTGCAAAAAAATCTTCAGAAAGTGCACAAACAGGCTCGGCTCCTTGAACATCCCTGAGCTGTTAAAATAAAAAAAATTTTTTTTAATTGACTAACACAAACAACATACACATGTATGCTTTACATCTGCCAAATATATAGGACTTTTAAAAAAAATAAAGTGCACAAAAAGATGTATATTTTTGTTTAAGGGGCCTGAGCTGTCAGAACAATAAATAATTTAAAAAAGAAAAATACAAATACAAATCAGAAAACTTAACAGGATTTGTTTAAACGTCAGAACTGGTTCTCCACACTACACTCACAGACGCACAAATTCTCATACTCACAAAAAAATACAATGGATTGACCACCTCGTATGGTGTGTATTTTGCAGCTCCTCCTTTCCGAGCATATAGTGAAGTTTCTCTGAGTCATTTAGACTTAGAGTAAAGAATGAAAAATTCAGTGCTGCTCGGACACACTCAGTCTCTCTCGCGCCCTCTCAGATGCACTCGGTCTCTCTCGCGCGCAGACACACTCGCGCGCAACCACACTCTATATCGCGCGCTCTCAGATGCACTCGGTCTCTCTCGCGTGCAGACACACTCGCGCGCAACCACACTCTATATCACGCGCTCTCAGATGCACTCGGTCTCTCTCGCGTGCAGACACACTCGCGCGCAAACACACTCTATATCGCGCGCTCTCAGATGCACTCGGTCTCTCTCGCGTGCAGACACACTCGCGCGCAACCACACTCTATATCGCGCCCTCTCAGATGCACTCGGTCTCTCTCGCGCGCAGACACACTCGCGCGCAACCACACTCTATATCGCGCGCTCTCAGATGCACTCGGTCTCTCTCGCGTGCAGACACACTCGCGCGCAAACACACTCTATATCGCGCGCTCTCAGATGCACTTGGTCTCTCTCGCGCGCAGACACACTCGCGCGCAAACACACTCTATATCGCGCGCTCTCAGATGCACTCGGTCTCTCTCGCGTGCAGACACACTCGCGCGCAAACACACTCTATATCGCGCGCTCTCAGATGCACTCGGTCTCTCTCGCGCGCAGACACACTCGCGCGCAAACACACTCTATATCGCGCGCTCTCAGATGCACTCGGTCTCTCTCGCGTGCAGACACACTCGCGCGCAAACACACTCTATATCGCGCGCTCTCAGATGCACTCGGTCTCTCTCGCGTGCAGACACACTCGCGCGCAAACACACTCTATATCGCGCGCTCTCAGATGCACTCGGTCTCTCTCGCGCGCAGACACACTCGCGCGCAAACACACTCTATATCGCGCGCTCTCAGATGCACTCGGTCTCTCTCGCGTGCAGACACACTCGCGCGCAAACACACTCTATATCGCGCGCTCTCAGATGCACTCGGTCTCTCTCGCGCGCAGACACACTCGCGCGCAAACACACTCTATATCGCGCGCTCTCAGATGCACTCGGTCTCTCTCGCGTGCAGACACACTCGCGCGCAAACACGTGTCTCAAGCGCAGTGTCGCTCACGGAGTTCGCTTCGCTTTTGTCCAGTCCGGCGCCTCATAGCTCTGCGCTCAACTAAAAAAAAATTATAATTTTTTTTTAAACATCTCCGCGTCGCGCAACAACGAATCGATAATGAAATTCGTTGCCAACTATTTTGATAATCGATTTTTATCGATTTTATCGATTCGTTGTTGCAGCCCTAGTGATTACGTAGGTATGAATTTAAACAAATTAGCATATTGTGACGTCACTGACTGGGTCTTGAACCCGTGCCTTCGGGCGCACCATTGCAAGCCTCATTCTGATGCAGGTTATATATAGACCACAAACTATTTGAAATCTTTGTCAAAAAACATGTTTATTGCATTAATTCCAGATGCATTCATTAAAAAGACGATCTTTAGCTGTAACAAAACAGCTAGCCGGATGGGCTATTATTTCATCCGCAACCGCATCACAAAACTCATCCTCCGTCCGCCATCCGTCCGCAACAACGTTTTTTGACCAATTTTCAAAACCGCACCGCCACCATCCGCTGATTGTTTTAAGGTCTATGTGCGATGCAAGGCGCGACATGGCTATAAGTTGTATCTCCAGAATTACAATCGGCGCACAGGGACAAAAATAAATGTATAGCCTAAATAAAACGCACATCGGCAAACCTGACCTTGCCTGACCTGACTCTGTACAATTTTATCATTGAAATAAAAAAACGCAAGTTGGCACATAATAATTTCATCACGCTGCTATTTAGCTATTTACATGCAACTAATGTCCCTTTAACTCATTTGGGAACCGGGATTTGTCTTAAACTCAATACTAATGGAAATATTGATAAATTCAGATTAATATCATGCAAACACAAATGCAACAGAGCACATAAATCATATGTAATTTGCATGTATGCTAATGAACCAGAACGTTAAATCTTAAGGCCACTTGTTTCAACTTGTCGCTCGTTGTGTCTTTTCTGAGAATGTTATGGTATTTATGATATTTATGATATTTATGAGGACATTCACAGCTTTTGTCATCCAGCGAAGAGTCAATATAGTTTGCGTGACTATCGTCTGGCGCTCTTTATTTGCTCGTGTGTTTGTGTAGATGCGCCGGCACACGCGTGTGTGTTCTGTGTGCGTGTGTGTTCTGTGTGTGTGTGTTCTGTGTGCGTGTCGTGTGCGTGTGTGTTCTGTGTGTGTGTGTTCTGTGTGCGTGTCGTGTGCGTGTGTGTTCTGTGTGTGTGTGTGTGTGTTCTGTGTGCGTGTCGTGTGCGTGTGTGTTCTCTGTGTGTGCTTTTCCACTGAAAGAAGACTTGTAATTCTTCTAACAAGAAGAAATTGTTGGGTGACTATATATGAATCAATGTTTGTTGAATTGATATTGATTCTGAAATCCTACGACTCGATCTTTCAGTGTGTGCTGTTTTCAGTTGATGCGGGAATTAAACTTCACTAAAGTTATTCGTAGCTCCTGTCGTCCAATAATCACAATAATATTTGATACTTTTGATATGAAACAAAGTCTCAGCTTCAAATCCTGTCAGTTTCATCAGTAAATTATGTGTGTGTGTGTGTGTGTGGAGAGAGTGTGTGTGTGTGTGTGTGTGTGTGTGTGTGTGTGTGTGTGACAGAAGAACCGATCATCTCTTCCTCTTTACTACTAGTTACATCAATGAACATCATAAGATTCAGAACAACTTCCTGAAATCAATCATGTCTCATATATAATCCATAAATCAGTGTTTAGTCAGTTAAACAGCTGGAGAACAATAATGTCACATTCACCTCAGAAAGCCTTTCAGTGTCTATACACTCGATAGTTAACTATAAGAATAACTCTAGATATATGTATCCATATTACATATTCATTAGGCTATATATTTTTTTTCCTGTACTTTTAACCTGATCTTCATTATTTAATAAATGTCATGAAAACAAGTTTAAATATGTCAACATTGAACAGGAGTCTTTTCTTGAAACGTGACTTAGCCTCCAGTTTAACGACTGAACCCAAAGATGTTGATGATACCAGAGTATATGTAAAAGTACTGTGGTATAGCGGCCCGATCCGCTGTCTGTGAGGATCATGCGTGTCGCGGGGGTTTCTCTCTGCTAAACTCTGGCTTGTAGGTTTACGACCGCAATAATTACCACGGTAAACAGCGGGTGATTACAGAGGCGTATGAAGGTAAAGGGCAAGTGGAAATTAAAGAGCAGAACGGATTATTTCTCCGGATCTGGACGTCTGGATCGCACCTGCTATCCTGTCCTCCGCTGTTGTTCTGCGTGTTAGCGCTTCGCTTCGCTGTCCTTTTACAGGCATTCTCAAAATACATCCCTGAAATACATCTGGCTAAATCTGAAGCCCTGAGGGAGTGCAAACTAGGCCGGATCTGGTGGAGATCCGCACGGGTTCCTCGCGGACACACGCTGGTATTTATATCAGGCCTTCCTCTCTAATTAACTGCTAATTAACTTTTGATAAGCTGAGGGATGCTGTATTTAGGTTGAGCTAGTCCTACTTTAGCGGGTTTGACTGGTGCCACTCTGAGGTCTTGTCCACACTAACACGTTTGAGTTTGAATTAGGGCTTTGTTGAAATAATCGATTCACCAATTCTGAATCGATTTTCGTATTAATTTCTAAAGATCGATCCGTAACTCAGAGGATCGATTTAATAACAGGCCTACATGTTCCCCATAAACGCACTGAGACACGGCGACCGGCGGCGCTGCTAATGCAGTGGCTCTGAATCCACTTGTTGACCAGAAAGGAGGACAGAGCCGTTCACATCGCGCAAAAAACAAGCTTGCAAATTCGTTTTCCAGGCGCGCCTCTGTTCATGGTTGCATAGCAACGGCAGACGCAACGGGAAAGCACGCGCTTGTTGTGGAGAGGAGAAACTGCGCTCTCCATGATGACGAGGAAGTATCATCAAATAATTTATTGATTTCTAGCCCTTGCATTAGCTTTACTACTAGATATATTCATGGAGATGAGAAATAAAAGCCGCCCTGTACAGCGATGATCAGCTGTTCGGCCGAGCTTTCCATGTTGTTACGGAAAGGCTGCTGGTTTTTGTCACATGACCTTGAAGTGCTTCTCACTGAATTTGCACACGCATAAAACGCGATATGTGAACGGCCCCTAAAGTGGTATCGTGTGCGGTTGTGTCTAGTTTAAAAGGCCTTTTAAATATGAACGCAGTTTTGGATTAAATAAAAGGACCGTCAAGTCAAAATAAAACACGTTTTATCTCCTGTTTAGTTGGTAACACTACAATAAGATACCATTCATTAACATTACTGCCTTATCTAACATCAACACATTGAGTGAACAATACATTTTTACAACATTAATGTATGTTTGTGAATGTTATTTAATACAAACACTTGATTGTCCATGAACAGATAAAACTTTTGATTTTAAAAATATAAGATCGGATCGAATCGAATGATGATAATCGATTCAAGATCTTGAGAATCGGAATCGAATCGATTCTTGAAATTTGAATCGAAACCCAGCCCTAGTTTGAAACGCATCTTTTCTCTCCGTTTGGTCTTCCGTCACACAGATGTGTTTTTATTAATGAAAACTAACCTTTTTGAAACGCTCTCCAAAGTGGATACATTTAAAAACGCAGGTTTCTCGCTGTAGTGTGCACTGGGAAAACTGAGGTATTTGAAAGCGATGATGTAAGGTTAGTCATGTGACGCAATAGATATTGATGTTTATAGCGGTGTTGTGCCTGTCGTGTGCTGTTCACTTTCACACACATGTTCCTTCACACACTCTTCATATCACAGTCCTGCACAGATGAAGAGATCACTCTCAGTTCTGCAGTGAAACATGAACAGTTTTAGCGTTTACACCAAACATATAATGGTGAGTGAGTGAGTGAGTCCTGGACCATCAGCGAATGAGGAGATATTTGGCTCTCCGTCCACACTAGCGTTTTCAGGCGTTTCAGTGGCTAAGCTTCCATCCATTCTTCAATCGAATTATCTGAAGTTCGGTATAAAAACTCAAGCTGGTGAAAGTGTGTTTCCATCCAACGGCTTTAAAGCGAATATAAACCCGTGCGTAATGACGTCACACGCTGTTTTGCCATCAAATTGGTATATCGAATTGATTTGAGACATTTTAAAGTCCCACTCCGATCATATTTTGAGCTATTTTTAAACATTCCCAGTGGTCTTTAAATTATGATTATGCCATTTTTAGCCAAAATCTCAAAACCTGTGCTGTTTTCTGGGACTTCGCTTCAGCAGAGCGGCAGTAGCTCATTAGCAAATCGCCTCTGCGTTGTGGGCGGAGCCGTCGGCACGGAGACGACCCTCCCTCTCCCCGTTGCTGAGCGCTCTGATCACCGATCATTATTTCACTCCGAGACGTCGCGGTAAAAACAGCTCGACTTCGCCTCGATATTTCATCCCTCCCACAGTGATCAATCAGGACATATTTAGTATCAGTGGATTGCTCGGAATTTTGGGATTATTATGATGCTAATGTCACCGCTCTATGGGTTAGGGTTAGGGTGGGCATATTCCCCATAAACATCATTAAGCCCCTCCCCTTTCTTCCGGTTTGTATTTCCACAGCGTGAAGGTAAGATCTTACGGATGAATGAATGAGCCGCTTGTTCTGAAAACTTCCCAGTCTACTTGAAACGCTACAGTGCTCATGATTACTCACTTCACCAGCTCTCTTCAATGAAGATTTATTTATGGAGAAGCGAGGGGAAAAGCCCTGTACGGCTACGATCTGCTGTTCCTCCATCTTGGCTGAGCTTTCAGTGATGTTACGGAGAGAGTGAAGCTGATTGGTTGGTTCTTGTCACATGACCTGCATTCTGAAAAATAGACGTAGTAGAAGCGGCTGGAAAAGACATCTCTCTCTATTGTTAGTACGCTTGTTGTGCGTCTACATTTAAAGTAATGAACTTCAGCGCTAAAGACATAAAGTGCATAAATGGCCCCTAACTTTTAAAAAACGCGTGAATGGGGAAACCATGGCTTCCGTCTGGTGTGTGTACACTGAGATGATGGAAAAGCAGTGCAGTGGAATGAGAATTAGTTCTGTTGTTACCGGAGATCCCGAGGCTCCGCCCCCTTCTGAAATGGGGGCGGGGAGCAGCAGCTCATTTGCATTTAAAGATACACACATGAAAACTGTTTTTGCTTCCACCCAAAAATGGGCATTTAATAATACATCTTCTGAAGGGTCCACATTTTAGGGACAATTGTATTACATGTAGTAAAAAGGGGCATAATCGGTCCCCTTTAATTAAAATAAAATAAAAAATTCTCTCAAAATATGACACAATTAATCTCATATGGCCATGACTTTATTTTTGTAATCTTAGTTTCAATTTTATTCTTGTTATTTGTACTTTTTTTCCTCAAAATATTGAGTTTGAGTTAATCTCATATTGCAACTACTTACGTAATAATACTACGACTTTAGTCTCTTAATTTTGACTTTGCCTCCGTTTTCGTAATCTTTGTTTTTATTTTATTTTTGTAATTTATATATATATATTTTTGTCTTAAAATATTCCCAAAAGCATCGTTAGCCAACTATGGTCACCAGATCCGTTGAATTGTGCTGGAAAAGGCAGAACTTTGTGAAACACAATCAAATCGCTTCAAATCATGAATTAATCGTTTAGGAGTGAGTCAACAACTCACTGAAGATTCAAATGATCCGGTCAAAGCGAGTCTTCAGTTAACGATTCACTGAGTTCACAAGTGTGACTCGAAAAGAGCCGAGA
>NC_136889.1:791766-806766 GCF_949152265.1 Phoxinus phoxinus
GCGCTGCTCGCGATGCGGTTGTTCTTTATATGTTTAGTTTGCACTAGGCCAACTCTTTAATGCTTTCAACTAAAATAAAACTTTAACATATATTGTAATACTTTATATTGCCTAACCGTAAGCTTTTTCAGAAATGGTGACAAAAAAAACCAAAAAAAAAAAAACTGTAAACTTAAAAAATAACGTATTTTTTCGTTAAATGTCATTTAAATAAATTAATATTAAATTTGTAGGGTTCCCACGGGTCCTTAAAATCCTTGACAGTTTGTGAATATGGAAAAAAAATATTAATTCAAGGCCCTGAATTTCTTTTGAAAATAAACACGAAAGTGCTTGAATTTATTTTCTGGTCTTTTTCGTTAAACGTCATTTAAATAAACGAATATTTAATTTTTATGAGCCCGAATTTTCGAATGCAATATTTTAGAAAAATGCCCATCCCTGTATTTCTCTGTAAGAAAACACACACAACTCATATTTGTGTTGTATTGTTTTTAGAGAAAAATTATATCGCGATAATTATCGTTATCGTTTTATCGCCCAGCCCTAATGTGGCGTCTCACACAAGTGTGTTCCCGAACACCAGCATCCGAACGCTAGAGAACACGAGTGTGTGAATACGACAGCGTTTACTGTTTCTCTGACGCTCGACACGTTTATGATGATGGAGGGAAAACGCCACGATTGCAGAAACTGACACTTTTATTACTGATATTTCGCCAGTACGTGTTTGATAAGTTTCCCAGGAAGTGACGATATTGTTCTCTTGAACGCATGGGATAGACATTTACAAAGGATTTATTATGCGATATTCCAGTTTTGCGCATAACTTTAGGGGTCGTCGATGCCCATTTCCACAGGTTGGTGTGATTCTTTAGGGGGTTCATGTAAAGTTTGTAACATACTTTGGTTATAATTCCTCAATGTTTGTGTACAACAACATGATTGTACCTCCTCATAAACAGCTGTTCACAGCGACCCGTTTCGGTGCATGTCTCTTTAAGGCCCTGTTTACACGAGAACGCTCGCCTGTAGGGATGCTCATTTCGGTTCATTTTCCCGACAGACACCCGCCGCTCGTTATCCGATTATTGCGTTCACTTTGTGGCAAGCGTTATTCCTGCGCTTGAGATGCGGGTCATGCGGAATAGGCAATATATTATTTGTGGTTTACAGCACAGACCGTAAGCCTCGGTTACCTCAGAAGAATTTTTAACATGCTCGAATCATCTCCACAATGGAGTATATTTCTGTTTGTTTTTCAAAAGTATTTTGTTACAAGAAAACAGAGTTATAGCTTTAGCTATTTATTTATTTGGCTTTTAAAATCCTCCCTCCTCGCAAGAATCGCGGTTTGTATCGAATCGTGGGTCAGAAATCGGGATACGAACCGAATCGTGGGTTTGCTGTATCGTTACAGCCCTAGAAACCACCCTCCAGAGTGGAGATCTTAAAAACGCTCCACCGCCGCGTTCCCGTCTAAAGGTTAAAACGCAAAAGTCTGCTAGACAGTGAAGGCGTCGCGTACGCGTTTACGTCACAGGCATGCGCCAGTACAGGAAAATAACAAAACATTATTAAACTAAAATATAGCATTAATTTCATTGACAAAAAAAAAAGGTATGAAGAGCAGCGAGGGTTAAAGCAGCAGCTTTACCGTATTAAACAAACTGTGTCAGCGTCTCTTTCACTTTCAGTGCTCCTCATCGCCACCTAGCCGTCTGGAGTGCACACTACATCCAATCTCACACACTTTTGCGTCACCATACGCACGCAGATTACCCCCCATAACGCTCGTCTAATCGCAGAATAAAAAGTGATAACGCAACGCCACTTTTGCGTTTTCTCTTCAGACCGTTTCCGTGTAAACATAGCCTCAGTGATCATGAGCGCAGGGTTCCCACGGGTCCTTGAAATCATCGACAGTTTGTGAATCTGAAAAAAAAAGAAAAAAAAAAAAAATCACATTTTATTTATTTATTATTATATATATATTTTAAAATAAACACACAGATGCAAGTGCATTAATTAATTTTGTGCAAGAAGTTTTCTGGAAAATATTTCATATTATTCCCCCCGGTCCGCTAATGTGTTATTCCGGCTACACTGCGTGGCCTGTGCGCACTAGCTTGCTTGATCTACGTTAGATAATAATAATAATAATAATAATAATAAGTTTTATTTATATAGCGCCTTTCCAGGGCTCAAGGACGCTTTACTATAAACAAACAATAGTTACGCGCATTTACGTGTTACGTTAAGTGTTTCCCGCGTGAGGTGCTGTGTGTTGTACGTTGCCATGACGATCACGTGCGCACAAAACTACTACGATGGAACCTCAGCACAACAAACCACAACAAACGTGTCTCCACATTAAGTCCTTGAGTTTGAAGTTAGTTGAACTTTGGATGGAAACATCGCTAATGCAGTTTGCTTATTGAATATATATATAAATATAAAACATTAAGAATGAACCAAATTTTAAATAAATAAAGCAAATTTCTGCAAAAAAGGCTTGAGTGATGTATGTAATATCTAATCTCTGGTGGCCGTAATGATGTTGCTGATGAATGTGGTGTTGACAGAAGCTCACTCACTGATCTGTCGTTAGTTGCTCTTTAAACAGATTAAAACGGCTCTCTTCAAATATTATAAAAAACTGTAAAGATGACAATATCAATATTTCATAATATATGCATGTGTGTGTGTGGTGTGTCTCCTGCTCTACAGAAGCCGTTCGGTACCTTTGCTAATATTTATTTTGCATTTTGAATGTGTTTAAAGTGTGTCTTAAACTAACCTAAATTAGTCTCAATATTCTGAAGGAGTGGACACACACACACACACACACACACACACACACACACACACACACACACACACACACACACACACACACACACACACACACACACACACTCATTTTTCATATTATTTTATATTATGTTTTTTATAATAGGGGAGAGAATATACAGTTTACAGTGTGTGCGTGTGTGTGTGCGCGCGAGTGTGTGTGTCTGCGCGCAAGTGTGTGTGTGTGCGCGCGAGTGTGTGTGTGTGTGTGTGTGCGAGTGTTTGTGTGCGTGCGTGTGTGTGTGTGTGTGCGCGAGTGTTTGTGTGTGCGAGTGTTTGTGTGCGCGAGTGTGTGCGCGAGTGTGTGCGCGAGTGTGTGCGCGCACGAGTGTGTGTGTGCGCGAGTGTGTGTGTGCGCGAGTGTTTGTGCGAGTGTTTGTGTGTGTGTGTGTGTGTGTGTGTGTGAGTGTGTGTGTGCTGTGCACACGTGCGCGCGTGTGTGTGTGTGTGTGTGTGTGTGTGCGAGTGTGCGTGTGTGTTTGAGTCTGTCTGTGCAAGTGTGTGTGTGTGTGTGTGTGTGTGTGTGTGCGCGAGTGTTTGTGCGAGTGTTTGTGTGTGTGTGTGTGTGTGTGTGTGTGTGTGTGTGAGTGTGTGTGTGCTGTGCACACGTGCGCGTGTGTGTGTGTGTGTGTGTGTGTGCGAGTGTGCGTGTGTGTTTGAGTCTGTCTGTGCAAGTGTGTGTGTGTGTGTGTGTGTGTGTGTGTGTGTGCGTGAGCGTATCACTGATTAGTCGACTATTCCCTCTTGTGGTGACGGGCATCAGTATATCCTGCTAGTCGGATACAATCTCTTTTTTCTCCTAATAAATGTTAAAGTTGTGTTTAATTGTTTAATTTCTCTCTCTCTGTCTCACACACACAGACGGTTCAGGCCCACAGGCCTCAGTTTGTGGCGGTTCACTGTCAGGAGGTCGGTGGGAAGAACTACGAAGCCTCCATGACACACGTGGACAGTTTCATCAAGTGAGTCCTCGAGTGAATCCGTCCATCATCCGGTTCCTGAGCAAACAGCTGCTTTTCCATATGCTGTCATTATTAAAGGCTGTCTGAGCCAATATTTACACACACACACACACACACACACACACACACACACACACACACACACACACACACACACACACACACACACACACACACACACACACACACACACACACCCAGCACTGTTTATCCAGGAAATGTAGTCTCTCTTTGAATAGTGCACTCATTCGAAAAATATTAATATAAGTAAACAAATGGTACAGAATGTAAATTTGTTAAAAAAAATTAAGCAAATAGTGTTACCTATAATTGTTATTGTTACTATAAATAGTATAATTTTATATTAAAATTAATTTAGTGACCCGGATCTACATCTAACACGGATAACACTAGCGACCCTATAAACTTTTTCCAAAAACATATATATTGTTTTCTTGTCATGTGGTTTATAATGAATGGGTTGAGGTGTTCTATTGTATTTGTCCTATTATAGTTTATTATTTGCTTGTTTTATCATATTAACCACTGTTTACTTTTGTACTATAATAGTTTGAGGACTTTTTTTTTTACTTTTTAGCCTATTAGTTTTTGCTGTCGAAATTGTGGAACTTATAAATAATTAAATATATTTTTTAAAATGATTGTTAATAGAACAGTGCATGTTAATACATCATGCATTTATTTGGTTAAAAATACAGTCAAAACTATACAATTCTGAAATATTATTATAATGTCATCAGTTTTATATGTGAATATATTATAAAGTGTAATTTATTCCTGTGATTTTTAAGCATCATTACTCCAGTCTTCAGTGTCACATGATCCTCCAGAACTCAGTGTAATATGATGATCTGATGCTCAAGACACATTTATGATTATTATCAGTGTTGGAAACTGTCATATTTTTGTGGAAACTGATACATTTAATTTTTCAGGATTATTTGATGAATAGAAAGTTCAAAAGAAAAGTCTATATTGTGAAATAGAATCTTTAGTGACGACATAAATGTCTTTACTGGCACTTTTGATCAATTTAATGCGTCCTTGATGAATAAAAGTATTTTTTAAAAACTTACTGACCACACACACACACACACACTCTCAATCTCAACCTCAACACACACACACTCTCAATCTCAACACACACACACACACACACACACACACACACACACACACACACACACACACACACACACACACACACACACACACACACACACACACACACACACACACACACACACACACACACACACTCTCAATCTCAACACACACACACACGCACAATCTCTCAATCTCACCACACACACACACACACAATCTCTCTCAATATCACCACACACACACACACACACACACACACACACACACACACACACACACACACACACACACACACACACACACACACACACACACACAGTCTCTCAATCTCACCACACACACACACACACACACACACACACACACACACACACACACACACACACACACACACACACACACACACACACACAGTCTCTCAATCTCACCACACACACACACGCACACTCTCAATCTCACCACACACACACAGTCTCTCAATCTCACCACACACACACACACACACACACACAGTCTCTCAATATCACCACACACACACACACACACACACACACACACACACACACACACACACACACGTACGCACACACACACACGTACACACACACACACACACACACACACACACAGTCTCTCAATCTCACCACACACACACACACACACACACACACAGTCTCTCAATCTCACCACACACACACACACACACACACACACACACACAGTCTCTCAATCTCACCTCTCACACACACACAAACACACACACACACACACACAATCTCTCTCAATCTCACCACACGCACACACGCTTTCTCTCCATCACCTACACTGAGTGTGTGTGTGTATTATTTGGACTGTAGAGTTGTTTTCAGTCATGTGATGGTTTGGATCTGGCTCTACTGCCCATGTGGTATTAGTTATACGTGTGCAGGTCTGTGACTGTAGATGCTCCAGAAGCTCATGTTGTGTGTGTGTGTGTGTGTGTGTGTGTGTTTGATGTCCTCAGAGAGCTTCTGTCCAGCGACGCCATGAAGGACTACAACCGTGCACGGGTTTACCTCGACAAGAACTACAAATCCCCGGAGCAGTTCACAGTGAGTCTGTTGATGTGTCTGAACACCAGGGGGCGCCACTGCTCCTGTGTCTCATGTGCTCACGACACACACACACTTGTCCAAACACACACACACACTTGGGTTCTTGGCCACGAGAGTGTGTGCACGTGTCTTAAAAATGCCAAAGTTTCCTTAATGCACACTAAACACACATACCGCTTGAGATAAGCGTATCCCATCATGCATTATGTTCGGGAACTCGTGCCCTGAAATCACGAGATGTCGAGGAAAACATTCCACTGTAATTTAAATTAATTCAATGCATATAAATTGGTAGTAAAGACAGTGTTGCACATTATATTGGGGCAAACATGAGTATGGTGTGTGTGTAGACCTAACATCTGCAACTGTTTTATCACTTAATTAGAAGCAGCACGACGTGTGTCTTCTGTTAGTCACACACACTACTGAACACACATGTAGAAGTCACACACACTACTGAACAGACATGTAGAAGTCACACACACTACTGAACACATGTAGAAGTCACACACACTACTGAACACACATGTAGAAGTCACACACACTACTGAACACACATGTAGAAGTCACACACACTACTGAACACACATGTAGAAGTCACACACACTACTGAACACACATGTAGAAGTCACACACACTACTGAACACACATGTAGAAGTCACACACACTACTGAACACACATGTAGAAGTCACACACACTACTGAACACACATGTAGAAGTCACACACACTACTGAACACACATGTAGAAGTTTATTTGAGAATGCAAAGTATTGAAAATATATTAAATAAAAGCTCTATAAACACTTCTATCAACAGTTCTACACACACCTGCAGTGTTTACACACACTTGAGCCAAACAGAGGAAATACGTCATACAAGGAGACGAGTGGTCAAGTGTAAAGAGCGTGTGTGTGTGTGTGTGTGTGTGTGTGTGTGTGTGGACAAGGCAGAAGTCTGGATACGGTTTCGCTTGTGTTGTACTGTAACTGGTGTTGTTCAAAAGATGCCCGATGTTTTTAATTTTAACGCCCGTGTTCAGATCAAACCTGGTCATGTGACGATCTGCCACCTCTGGAGTACAGTTGCCTTCATGTGCTCTGTGTTTATGAATATCCACATCTGGATAACATTAGTTACGGACTGATCTTGTAATCTCATAAAATGTAATTTCCTTGTAATTCCCCGTGAGTAAACCCATTTGTTTGTAGTTTAAATGAGCAATATTGAGCTATAGAGTTCGTGCCGCTGAAGAGTTGCAGTTTACAGGCTTCATAGAGAAAGAGGATGATGGGAAATCAGTTCAGGGATGTTTAGAGCAGTGGTTCCCAACCTTTTTTTGTCAATAAATGAAAGCCAGTGAAAAAAAATCCATGTTTCACAGTAAAAATACCAGTAATTGACATAAAAGCAGTTTAACCTCCAACCTTTTTCTGTCTGAGTCTGAGACCCCCTTTTCCCAAGACAATATTTTAGGGCCCGCTTCACATTAATGATATCATCGCTCTTGTAAGCTTGCAGCAAGGATGACACAATATGTTGTTTTCAAACTAACGGTATGTTTACTATAACCAGATATGTTTATGCACAAATAATAACCTATAATATTGAAAATACAATAACAAAAACATCAGTAGCCTTTTGTAATGTAAAAACGTAAGCCTAGGAGTAGCCTATAAACTGGCCATATTTGAAATGCAATAACACAAATATTCACACTGGTGTGCAGGTAAACAATAAAGAATATGTTATTACTAAATGACTGCTGTCTGGGGCCTCAATACTTGCTTATATACTTGTTATTTGTGAGGCTTTATTTGTGAGGCTTTTGGCGCTATAGCGAGCGATAATAAACTTGTGTTTATTAACAGAATAATGCGTCTTCTGGAAGAACATTGCAGCCGGATCTACTTCTCTCTGTGTACGGCGAGTCACGCAGGGCCTGGGCTACTCCGCATCCGAACCCGTGTAAAATAGTCCCAGTGTAAACACTTATTATAGGAGCACCAGTGGCTCAGGATACGACAAAAACACGGATTGGAAAATGGATTCATGATGAACTCGCTCATTATATACATTTTGTATATTTTGAACAGAAAAAAGTTAAGGACTTTTATTTAATGCTCATTGCTCAAAACTTTTCTAAATATGACGCGACCCCCGACAGAACTCGCTGACGCCCCCTTGTGGAGAACCGATGGTTAGAGGACTATAAAAGAGTTCACATATTCAGTTTTGAAACTCTTTAGCTATTAAAATGAGTTAAAAATCATTTAATTTTGATGGTTTAATGCTGACAATAATTCACCACACAAAAACACTATTATTGTCCCAAACCATGACAGTGTCACTGCTTAATTTTTTCATACTATATATTATATTATTGTTAGGAATTGAACTGTCCTGCAGGAGATTTAAAAAAGTTTTTAATAGTTTATTGATAAAGACTGATGCAGTTAACAACACTGATAACAAAAAATCTCTCAGGAAAGCTAAAATGTGCTTCATTTAGTGACTTCCTAAATTTATAGCTTGTTTTCAAAAATATGATTTAAGGGGTCAAATAAAATAGAAATGACACAATTAAAAAAGTTACTGCATGATGAAACCTTTTGTGTTTGTGTGTGTGTGTGTGTGTGTGTGTGTGTGTGTGTGTGTGTGTGTGTGTGTGTGTGTGTGTGTGTGTGTGTGTGTGTGTGTGTGTGTGTTTGCATGCGCTGTATCTCTGCATAAAGAGTGTTTTTGCTCCAGAAAAAAACTGAGGGATATATTCATGAAGTTTCCTGCTATCGCCACTAGATGGAAGCAAAACCCCAGGAATAAACCCAGAGTTTCAAGAGGAAATGAAACTCTAGTCATTAGATCAGTTATTCAGGATTATATTATTCTGGCAGGTCGTTCGCTGATACTCAGTGTTGGGTAAGTTACCCTAAACAAGTGATTAATTATTATCTACTGATTACATCTTCAACAGTGGAGCTATTACTGTACTGATTACTCTCTCTCTAAAAAGTGTTGCATTACTTATTACTTTCAATCCCATATCAACCATATCACCAGCTGAACAATACAATACTTCTTTTAATTCTTTCTACATTAACAATATCAATTTGCATATATTATTAATTCATGAAGAAGGAAATTAAACTCAATTCACTAGATCAGTAATTCAAGATTATATTATTTTGGCAGGTTGTATACTAATACTGTACTAATTACTCTCCTTTAAAAACAATGAACAATAAAACAATGAACAATTATAATACTAATACATTTATTTTGTATAGCGCCTTTAAAAGTGCATTCTTAAAGCGCTTTACAACACAAGCAAGCGCAACAATATAAATTAAAACACAAAGTACAGAGCAAAAAAATATATAACACTGAAAATAAACAACAAAATAAGTCAATTAAAAGCAATCCTGAAATAACAAGTTTTAAGATTCGATTTAAATGCAATACAATACAAGGATAAACGTGAACTCTTTTAATTCTTAAAAAAAAAACGATATAAAGTGGCATATATTATTCTTGTATTGATCAAAGTATTTAAAGGGAGAAGGATATATTAAAAACAAAATTGATGTTAAATCCACTATTGTTTTATATAGAATTGTTCTATATTCTAATGCAATTTAAGTATTTAATGCAATTATACACTACAGTACATCAGAACTAACTAATTAAATTACAGAAAAATTAAGAGTAATATCATGAACGTTATATGATGATCATTTACATTCAAATATGAAAATATGGATAATATTAAAAATATAATTCACACATTTATTGCAGACATTAATCATCTTCTGTTTTCCAGCACTAATATCTAAACATTACTGGAGAAGAAGCAACATTACAGAAGATATTACGTTTTCTGAGATTAAAATGAAGTGAGTTTATGATTAAAACAAATATGTGCACAAATCTTCTTGTTTTCTCTTTGATTTCTGACTCCATTGGCAGATATTTGTCCTCATTTTAAGCACAAACTCGCTTCAGTTTGATCGGTTTCTCATAAAACAAGATTTATCTAATGTCTCTGTGCTTCTCCTCCAGTAAATGCATCTTGATGTAAGAATGTTTATATGTGTGTGCTGGAGAACAGACAGAAGCGCTGAGGAAGAGGAAGATTGTCTGCAGAAGATGCACACACACTAATGATAAGTGGCGTATCGCATGACACAGTCTGTGTTTGAGTCGAGTCGAATGTGATCCGAGAGTTTACGGTGCTTCAGACAGTCAATAAATCTGCGCTCAGACAGACACGTGCCATTTAACCGCACACACACACACACACACACACACACACACACACACACACACTCGCATTTGTTTTGCTCGGGTAACTGTTTGTTGTCTGCTCGAGATGTCAATTTTCAGATAATGTGAGTTGAGAGAGACAGACGGTGTTTGTCCCGTCCTGAGAGAGAGAAAACTTACATTTCTGTCTTGTAATATGAAAGATATTGGTGTGTGTGTGTGTACATATATATGTATATGTATATGTGTGTATATATACACACTCTAAAAAACTGGGTTAAAAACAACTCAATTTGTCCTATATTGCATATATTATTCTTGAACTGTTCTGTCGTATATTTACCCAGCCCGTGTGTTAAAAACAACCCAAGGGCTGGGTAAATATAGGACAGAAACATGTTGGGTTAATTTTACCTTGCAAATTGGGTTGTTTATTTAACCCAGCATAATGGGTTGATTTAACTATAGGTTAACTATTCATGTTTACTAATAGTACTAGCTTTAAAAAAACAAAAACATGAATGAATGTTTACAGATTAACTTAAATCCACTAAACTTAAAAAAAAAACTCCACACAACCACTGGTTTGCATGATAATTCCTTTATTTGTGATCATATTTTACAGTATAGCACATTTTATTAATACATATTGCATACATTTTAAGCTCGTTTAACAAATATTAGAAGTAAAAAGTAAACATTTCCGTAATTAAGTGTATTGGACCAGTTTCCACTGTAACGCACTGGATCTCGTGCCGGAGCTCGTGTCGTGTTCAGTGGAGGAACTAATAACTTCAGACTCATAGCCGAAATATGCTGTGATCCATAACCAGTCCATAAACAATCAATGTACAGATCTGAGAACATATTTCAACTTTCTAAGCATTTATATCCTGTATCTTGTTTTGAATAAAATCATAAAATGTTATGTAACGCATCAGGTGTTTCCATCACGCAAAAAACTTGTGTAGGCGACGCTGTATGTTGCTTTGCATAAAATTAAAAGATATACAAAACAATAACGAATTTATAGATACAAAAAATTTACACATCTGTATTTTACCGAAGACACACACCAATTTGATGGAGCTGCTCTGCTCTCTCCTGAAGAGATCACAAAAAGCCTGCAACCCCTGGGTTACATCACGTCTGAGCTGGGTTACACAACAACCACCCAAACACTGGGTTGTTACGTCTGACCCAGGATCTGGGTAACACAACAACCACCCAAACACTGGGTTGTTACGTCTGACCCAGGATCTGGGTTACGCAAAAACTTCCCAAACACTGGGTTGTTACGTCTGACCCAGGATCTGGGTAACACAAAAACTACCCAAACTCTGGGTTGTTACGTCTGACCCAGGATCTGGGTAACACAAAAACTACCCAAACTCTGGGTTGTTACGTCTGACCCAGGATCTGGGTAACACAAAAACTACCCAAACACTGGGTTGTTACGTCTGACCCAGGATCTGGGTAACACAAAAACTACCCAAACACTGGGTTGTTACGTCTGACCCAGGATCTGGGTAACTCAAAAACTACCCAAACACTGGGTTGTTACGTCTGACCCAGGATCTGGGTAACACAAAAACTACCCAAACACTGGGTTGTTACGTCTGACCCAGGATCTGGGTAACACAAAAACTACCCAAACACTGGGTTGTTACGTCTGACCCAGGATCTGGGTAACACAAAAACTACCCAAACACTGGGTTGTTACGTCTGACCCAGGATCTGGGTAACTCAAAAACTACCCAAACACTGGGTTGTTACGTCTGACCCAGGATCTGGGTAACACAAAAACTTCCCAAACACTGGGTTGTTACGTCTGACCCAGGATCTGGGTAACACAAAAACTACCCAAACACTGGGTTGTTACGTCTGACCCAGGATCTGGGTAACTCAAAAACTACCCAAACACTGGGTTGTTATGTCTGACCCAGGATCTGGGTAACACAAAAACTACCCAAACACTGGGTTGTTACGTCTGACCCAGGATCTGGGTAACACAAAAACTACCCAAACACTGGGTTGTTACGTCTGACCCAGGATCTGGGTAACACAAAAACTACCCAAACACTGGGTTGTTACGTCTGACCCAGGATCTGGGTAACTCAAAAACTACCCAAACACTGGGTTGTTATGTCTGACCCAGGATCTGGGTAACACAAAAACTTCCCAAACACTGGGTTGTTACGTCTGACCCAGGATCTGGGTAACAAAAACTACCCAAACACTGGGTTGTTACGTCTGACCCAGGATCTGGGTAACACAAAAACTACCCAAACACTGGGTTGTTACGTCTGACCCAGGATCTGGGTAACACAAAAACTTCCCAAACACTGGGTTGTTACGTCTGACCCAGGATCTGGGTAACACAAAAACTACCCAAACTCTGGGTTGTTACGCCCGACCCAGGATCTGGGTAACACAACCACCCAAACACTGGGTTGTTACGCCCGACCCAGGATCTGGGTTACACAAAAACTACCCAAACACTGGGTTGGTACGTCTGACCCAGGATCTGGGTAACACAAAAACTACCCAAACACTGGGTTGTTAAGCCTGACCCAGGATCTGGGTAACACAAGAACTACCCAAACTCTGGGGTGTTACGTCTGACCCAGGATCTGGGTAACACAAAACTACCCAAACATTGGGTTGATACGTCTGACCCAGGATCTGGGTAACACAAAACTACCCAAACATTGGGTTGTTACGTCTGACACAGGATCTGGGTTACACAAAACTACCCAAACACTGGGTTATTACGTCTGACCCAGGATCTGGGTAACACAAAACTACCCAAACATTGGGTTGTTACGTCTGACCCAGGATCTGGGTTACACAAAACTACCCAAACACTGGGTTATTACGTCTGACACAGGATCTGGGTTACACAAAAACTACCCAAACACTGGGTTATTACGTCTGACACAGGATCTGGGTTACACAAAAACTACCCAAACACTGGGTTGTTACGTCTGACCCAGGATCTGGGTAACAAAAAAACTACCCAAACTCTGAAAGAAAGAAAAAACTACTAAAACTGACCCAGGATTAGGTTAGAAAAAAGGACCGAAGATTTTTTAGAGTTTATTTAGTGTCTTTAGTGTCAATGAATCACATCCTCCGGTTGTTCAGGGTCTAATATTGCAGGATAACGAGTGATTCAGTTTTAAGTGATTCCTCTTGAAATGAATCTTTCGGCGGTAATCTGCTCAGACGGTGTGTGTGTGTGTGTGTGTCTGCTTCAGCACTGGGTGTGTTTGAGTGACAGCGCGTGTGTTTTATCGCTCTTGTAAAGAATACAGGAGGTAAAATGTCAATTAGAGGAAGCATCGCCGTTCACTAGTTCCACACCATTAATATTTATCATGCCGCTCTGCCCCGGGGCCCAAAGGCTCATGGGTAATGATGTGCACTAATGTCCGCCCCTTATTACCACAGCGTGTGTGTGTGTGAGATATAAAGTGTTCCTGTCACAATGCGTTACATCGGACACGCTGTTCTTCTGCTCAAACACGGCGACCCGCAGCTTTAATTAGAGACGTCATGATGCGAGCGCTTCTATTCGGTGTGTGTGGCGTTATATAGTGCCTAATGGAGCAGTCATGTACATCCAAATATGAATACAGTATAATATTAAACACATAAATCTAACATTTTCATCATATATCCAACACTGTTCTTCCTCAGTGTTTCTGTTTTCCAGCACAAATATATACATTCTTAAATCATTTACTAGAGAAACATAAGTTTTTTTTTTGTTGATTAAGATGAAGTGAGTTTGATTGAAAGGCAGCTGTGTGTGTGTGTGTGTGTGTCCTGCGGTTGAATCCCGCTGACGGCTGATAACACACACTGTTATCCGTGTCCCGGTGAGATTAAGGTCGTGTCGATGCTGTCGGAGGGTGAGTGTGTGTGTGTGTCTGCTGTCGGAGTGTGTGTGTGTGTGTCTGCTGTCGGAGTGTGTGTGTGTGTGTGTGTGTCTGCTGTTGGACGCTGTAATGCAATCGCTCCCGTCAGAGACACTTACACACAGAAGAGCTACTGAAGAATGACACTGAGGGGAAACAACACGGGATACAGATGTAGAGAGACGTGTGTGTGTGTGTGTGTGTGTGTCTACTTACCGGTAACTATATTTTGGGGGCAGATTTTTACCCAGAAGTGACCAAAATCTCCCAAAACATGCCTTTAATATAAAAATTAAAGTAATTAAAGGTTTTGTTTGATTGGGGAGAGAATATACAGTTTGTGTGTGTGTGTGTGTGTGTGTGTGTGTGTGTGTGTGTGTGTGTGTGTGTGTGTGAGAGAGTGAGTGTTTGTGTCTTTTTTTTATTTTTTTATAAAGTCTTTTTATAATACTGTTTGTGTAATGTAATCATCAGTTCTCTATGTGAATATACAGTAAAGTGTAATTTATTCCTGTGATCAAAGCTGAGTTTATCATCATTACTCCAGTCTTCAGTGTCACATGATCCTCCAGAACTCAGTGTAATATGATGATCTGATGCTCAAGACACAGTTATGATTATTATCAAGTCCTATTTTTTTTGGAAACTGCGATACATTTTATTTTTCATGAACAGAATTGATTTGAAATATAATCTTTTGTAACATTATAAATGCCCTGATGAAAACAAGTATTATTATATTTGAATAAAATAAGTTGTCTTAATTACCGCAGAAAT
>NC_136889.1:811766-819266 GCF_949152265.1 Phoxinus phoxinus
ACACACACACACACACACACACACACACACACACGTGCACACACACACACACACACACACACACACACACACACGTGCACACACACACACACACACACACACACACACACACACACACACACACGCACCCCGCTGGATGTGTGTGTGTGATCTGATCTTATAATGTCAGGATTGCAGTGTTCACTGAATGTCAGGATGGAGGTGATCGTGAACTGTTGGACTCGAGGCTGCAGAGGATCTGAATGTGAGGAAGTAGAATTGCCATCACTTGAAATTAAAAGAAGTGTAATTTTAAACTATTAATTTAATTTTAATTAAAAAAAAATTGTCAAGACAAACATTGACTGTTTGAAAGATGTTTGAATTCCTTGTTTGAAAAATTCATAGGATAGTTGTATAGATGTATGTATAGATAGATAGAACAATAGATAGAACAATAGATAGAACGATAGATAGATAGATAAATAGATAGATTGATAGATAGATTGATAAATAGATAGATAGATAGATTGATAGATAGATTGATAGATAGATTGATAGATAGATAGATAGATAGATTGATAGATGGATGGATGGATAGATTGATAGATAGATAAATAGATTGATAGATAGATAGATAAATAGATTGATAGATAGGTAGAACGATAGATAGATAGATAGATTGATAGATAGATTGATAGATAGATAGATAGATTGATAGATAGATTGATAGATAGATAGACAGAATGATAGATGGATGGATGGATAGATTGATAGATAGATAGATTGATAGATAGATTGATAAATAGATAGATAGATAGATAGATAGATAGATAGATAGATTGATAGATAGATAGACAGAATGATAGATGGATGGATGGATAGATTGATAGATAGATAGATAGATTGATAGATAGATAGAACGATAGAACGATAGATAGATAGATAGATTGATAGATAGATAGATAGATAGATAGATAGATAGATAGATGGATGGATGGATGGATGGATGGATGGATGGATAGAATGATAGATAGATAGATTGATTGATAGATAGATAGAACGATAGATAGATAGATAGATAGATAGATAGATAGATAGATAGATAGATTGATAGATAGATAGATAGATAGATAGATAGATTGATAGATAGATAGATAGATAGATAGATAGATAGATAGATAGATGTATAGATGGATGGATAGAACGATAGATAGATGGACGGATGGATGGATGGAAAGAAAGAAAGAAAGAGAAAGATGGATGGGTAGAATAATAGATAGAGAGATAGATCAACGTGTGATCGTCAACCAGTGGATCTTTGAGCTGAGTGAGTGAGTGAGTGAGTGAGTGGAGGCGGGGCTCATTTGCATATTCATAGAACCATGCATACTAAGTAAGGCAAGGGTGTCGAGTTACATTCAAGATATTGTAAGGCATTCATTTTTTTTTACTATAATTTTTTTCAGTATTTAATTTTGGTGATAAAAAGATGAGTTTTAAGGGTTAAAACAGGACTTTAGGACTTTATACCAGTCGCCGCTCCTGTGCGGTCTCATCCCAGATTCCAGTGCGGTCGTGTTCCTCTCGTCGTTCTTCTCGGCCGTAATCAGGTTTGCTCTCCTGAATCAGATTAGCGTGATCGTGTTATCCGGCGCTGGAATTGCAGTTGTTGCTTGTCCGTCAGGAATGAAGACTTCATTTGCTTCCGCCAGTAAAAAACACACTAGTTTAAACACACATAACGTTCAAGAGCACCTCCTCCCTCTCCGAGCAAATAATGGCCGCGCAATCAAACACTAACAGGCTTAATTACTTGCAGATTGTCATTTTAATGCACACTGATATAGTATTGATCACACAGACGAGGCGAGGGGCCGATGTGGAATTAAACGCCTCCGGGGGCTCGTCAGCGTCCTGATGTTTCCTGCTAATGAACTGACGGCATGCGCCGGCATGAGTCCCGGCCCGGCTGGGAAACTCGGGGAATAATGGGGTTTGCCGGGCTTCTCATTCGCCGCCATGCACCAAATCTCCCGTGATTCATGCGTGTTTGCCTGCCTCTTCCCGCATGCCTGACCTTTTCCCAGTTAAAGTGTATATATATCCGCCCGCACACGCGGCGTCTGCCGGGACGGCCCCGAGATCTTCAGGGACACATCAGAAACTAATCCAAACATCGAGTGTGTTTCTCGTGGTGCTGAGGCACGTACGCGCGGTTAATGCGCCTCAGAAATCGTTATCTGCAATCCTGGCCATTCCTCACACGGGAAAAGTCATCATGGCGTTATCCGGCCCTCAGACGCTCGTTCTGGGTTAGCGATCGGGACCCGGTGCTGCAGAGGCAAAAGTTTACACACCCTTACGAAGGGCTACACGGAAATCTATTTATTAATAGTATTTATCTATTAAATATGTGACCCTGGACCACAAAACCAGTCACATGGATCAATTTTGTCAATTGTTGAAATTGAGATGTATACATCATATGAAAGCTGAATAAATAATCTCTCCATTGATGTGTGGTTTGTTAGGATAGGACAATATTTGGTCGAGACACAACTATTGAAAATCTGGAATCTGAGGAGCAAAAAAAAGTAAACATTGAGAAAATCTCCTTTAAAGTTGTGCATTTATGTTCACGATTGTGCTGCATTCACTCACAAAAATACATGTTTTATATATTTACGGTAGGACATTTACTAAATATCTTCATGGAACATGATCTTAATATCCTCATGATTTTTGGCATAAAAGAAAACTGGATAATTTTGACCCATATAATGTATAGTTGCTATTGCCACAGATATACCCGTGCGGCTCCAGACTGGGTTTGTGATCCAGGGTCAGATATATTTAAGAATCTTTATTTATCCATCTAAAATATTTATTTATTATATAAATTATGTTTAAATATATATATATATATATACAGTATAAACAATATTTCTTAAATATATACATGCATGTGTGTGTATTTATTTGTTTATTTTTATATATATATTTTCTTAAAGTGTGCTTTAAGTAATAAATCTAAAGCAACGTTACATTTGCTAAGACAATAAGAAAACGATCCGTGACTCAAAAACCATAATATGACCTGAACCGTGAGTTTTGTGATCCGTTGCACGACTAAAGCATATGTAAATGTACATCATAGGAATAAATTACATTTGAAAATATATTCATAATTTTTCTCAATATTAAGTTTTTACAGTGTTTTTGATCTGCAGCCTTGGAGAGACAAAAACATTTAAAATCTAACTACCAACATTTGAACGGTGGTGTACGAAGCTTATGAAGTTATTGCCGCTTCTAAAGGGCTGAACTAAATAAAGATGAACCTTTTACACCTGTGTAAGTTCTGTGGGGGGGGTTATATAAGTGAGTGTGTACATGAGCACAATCTCTTCCAGCATCTCGTCACACTGGGAAATGTCCTGGAAACCCCTTGAAAACAGCAGATTTATGAAGAGGTTCTTAAAAAGTGCTTTACTTAAAATACAATATTTTTTTTCTAAAAAACAAAAAACAACAACAATATTTTCACGCAAAGTGAACACTGAAGCCAGTCTGATAATACGAAGTACGCCAACATAATAATATAAAATATTATTTATTTTACAATAATAGCCATTATAAACTTTGTATTTAATGATTAAATATATATTCTATTGGATATATAGAATAGTAAGTTCTAATGGAACTATTGGATACCTTATATCTGCAATTTGAGTTTTAAAATCCTGAAGATATCGTTTGATAAGTGAGATCTCTGATTGTAGTTTTTGAAAACCCAAAAATTAGTGCTTAAAGTTCTGGAATTATATTTTCCAGCATCTGTACGAACCCATACAGGAGAAACTAATATATTATATAGACTCATTACATGCAAAGTGAGATATTTCAAGCCTTTATTAGTTATAATTGTGATGATTATGGCTTACAGTTTATGAAAACCTTTTCACAATATTCTTATTTTGAGTTTGGGGTTTTCATAAGCTGTAAGCCATAATCATCAAAATTATAACAAATAAAGGCTTGAAATATCTCACTTTGCATGTAATGAGTCTATATAATATATTAGTTTCATCTTTTAAGTTGAATTACAGAAATAAATGAACTTTTGCACCATATTCTAGTTTTCCGCACGTGTGCCCAGCGCCGTGATGAGCAGGAGATGGTCTGATGTTTCTTCACTTCTGAGGAGTGTGTGTGAGGAGTGTGTGTGTGTGAGGAGTGTGTTGTATAATGTCTTCGTCGGCTTCATCATATTACCTGTGGGGCCGGTCACAGGTGAACGCCCGCTCTGGGTTCTGCTGCACAGGATTGTGGGTAATGTTCAATACCCGTAATGGGTCTGGCAGGAGCTGTTCACCCGCCGGCTGTGATGCGATTGCTTTATTCTGTCACTCCGGCATTGTTTAGGTAAACAGCGGCGCATTTACATCAACATGTAGCAGCACTTTACAGAATTACCAGCGGGAGAAACATTCCTCTCCTACTTACTGACAACATGTTATTTTATTATTTTTTATTTTATTATATTATTTTATTTTTACATTATTATTAATTAAATAATACAAGTTTTTATAATTAATTTTTTAAATATTTTTATGTAAATAATAATTTATTAACAATACATTAACAATAATGTGTGTTTTATAATAAAAAATAATTATTTAAAAAATAAATACATCATTATAAAACACATATTATTGTTAATTAATTGTTAATAAATTATTTACATAAAAATAATTATTTAAAAAATGAATACATATGTAAATAATAATATTTATGAATAATAAATGAACAATAATATTTATAATGAATAAATATTCATTTATTCTTTGCTTTAGCTTTTGTTTGTTTATTTTACTTATTTGGTATTTATGAGTAAATCATTTTTTTATATATTTATATTTAAATTATCATTATAATACATACACAATAATATTTATTTTTAATACATACATATATATATATTTCATTCTTTATTCGTTTATTTATTTATTTTTGGCTCTCTATCCTTTTTCTTTCTTTCCCTGTGTTTTCTTTATGCCATTGAATTTCTGATATAGTAATATTTAATTATAATACTGTACACTGTGAAATTTTTTTTACCTCTCCAAGTCAAAATATTCTAGTGACTGGTCACATCTAAATTTTTTAATTGGCCCAAGTGAAATTCTGTAAAATAAATTGAATTGTTGCAATAGTCTGTTAACATTGGCTCAATGAGAAATAATATGTCAGACTAATTGAAAAATTTAGATGTGACCAGTCACTAGAACATTTTGACTTGGAGAGGTAATTTTTTATTTTTACAGTGTAAATATTTGTAATATAACATTTATAATAGTGTTTATATTCTCTCAGCGTTGACGCTCTAATCGCTCGGTTAGAAACAGAATTAATTCTAACGGCAGAACTTCCTGTTTGCTCAAAGTAAAGTCCTTCATGTTCTCAGATCGCAAACGCCCATCATATCTCTGACCATATCTCTGTCCATCACATCTCTGACCATCACGTCTCTGACCATCACGTCTCTGACCATCACGTCTCTGACCATCACATCTCTGACCATCACGTCTCTGACCATCACGTCTCTGACCATCACGTCTCTGACCATCACGTCTCTGACCATCACGTCTCTGACCATCACATCTCTGACCATCACGTCTCTGACCATCACATCTCTGACCATCACGTCTCTGACCATCACATCTCTGACCATCACATCTCTGACCATCACATCTCTGACCATCACATCTCTGACCATCACATCTCTGACCATCACGTCTCTGACCATCACGTCTCTGACCATCACATCTCTGACCATCACATCTCTGACCATCACATCTCTGACCATCACATCTCTGACCATCACGTCTCTGACCATCACATCTCTGACCATCACATCTCTGACCGTCACATCTCTGACCATCACGTCTCTGACCATCACGTCTCTGACCATCACGTCTCTGACCATCACATCTCTGACCATCACGTCTCTGACCATCACGTCTCTGACGTCACGTCTCTGACCATCACGTCTCTGACCATCACATCTCTGACCATCACGTCTCTGACCATCACATCTCTGACCATCACGTCTCTGACCATCACATCTCTGACCATCACGTCTCTGACCATCACATCTCTGACCATCACGTCTCTGACCATCACGTCTCTGACCATCACGTCTCTGACCATCACATCTCTGACCATCACGTCTCTGACCATCACGTCTCTGACCATCACATCTCTGACCATCACGTCTCTGACCATCACGTCTCTGACCATCACGTCTCTGACCATCACATCTCTGACCATCACGTCTCTGACCATCACATCTCTGACCATCACATCTCTGACCATCGCATCTCTGACCATCACGTCTCTGACCATCACGTCTCTGACCATCACATCTCTGACCATCACATCTCTGACCATCACGTCTCTGACCATCACATCTCTGACCATCACATCTCTGACCATCACGTCTCTGACCATCACATCTCTGACCATCACATCTCTGACCATCACGTCTCTGACCATCACATCTCTGTCCATCACATCTCTGACCATCACGTCTCTGACCATCACATCTCTGACCATCACGTCTCTGACCATCACATCTCTGACCATCACATCTCTGACCATCACGTCTCTGACCATCACATCTCTGTCCATCACATCTCTGACCATCACGTCTCTGACCATCACATCTCTGACCATCACGTCTCTGACCATCACATCTCTGACCATCACGTCTCTGACCATCACGTCTCTGACCATCACGTCTCTGACCATCACGTCTCTGACCATCACATCTCTGACCATCACGTCTCTGACCATCACGTCTCTGACCATCACATCTCTGACGTCACGTCTCTGACCATCACGTCTCTGACCATCACGTCTCTGACCATCACATCTCTGACCATCACGTCTCTGACCATCACGTCTCTGACCATCACGTCTCTGACGTCACGTCTCTGACCATCACGTCTCTGACCATCACATCTCTGACCATCACATCTCTGACCATCACATCTCTGACCATCACGTCTCTGACCATCACATCTCTGACCATCACATCTCTGACCATCACATCTCTGTCCATCACATCTCTGACCATCACGTCTCTGACCATCACATCTCTGACCATCACATCTCTGACCATCACATCTCTGACCATCACGTCTCTGACCATCACATCTCTGACCATCACATCTCTGACCATCACATCTCTGTCCATCACATCTCTGACCATCACATCTCTGACCATCACATCTCTGACCATCACATCTCTGACCATCACATATCTGACCATCACATCTCTGACCATCACATCTCTGACCATATCTCTGACCATCACGTCTCTGACCATCACGTCTCTGACCATCACGTCTCTGACCATCACATCTCTGACCATCACATCTCTGACCGTCACATCTCTGACCATCACATCTCTGGCCATCACGTCTCTGACCATCACGTCTCTGACCATCACAT
>NC_136889.1:821766-831766 GCF_949152265.1 Phoxinus phoxinus
AAATTTAGCCAACACTGCTAATATTCATCCGTTGTCCCTTTTGCAGGTTTATGTTAAGGACATACACAACAACACATAACACAACACACACCACACCACCCCACAACACACACCACAACACGCAACACACCACAACACACCACAACACAACTCAACACAACACAACACACACAACACATAACACACAACACACACAAAACACACCACACCACAACAGCACAACACACCACACAACACAACACACCACAACACACACAACACAACACAACACAACACACAACAACACACAACACACCACAACACACCACAACACAACACACAACACAACACACAAAACACACCACACCACACCACAACAGCACAACACACCAAAACACACACCACACAACACAACAACACACAACACAACACATAACACACAACACACACATAACACAACACACCACAACACACAACACAACACATAACATACAACACACACATAACACAACACACCACAACACAACACAACACACCACAACACACCACAACACGCACATAACACAACACAACACACAACACACCACAACACACACAACACACCACAACACAACATAACACACAACACAACATAACACACAACACACACATAACATAACACAACACACCACACCACACCACAACACAAGACACAACAACACGCAACACATAACACACAACACACACATAACACAACACACCACAACACACACCACAACACACAACACAACACAACACATAACATACAACACACACATAACACACCACACCACAACAGCACACCACACAACACAACACACCACAACACACACAACACAACACAACTCAACACAACACAACACACACAACACATAACACACAACACACACAAAACACACCACACCACAACAGCACAACACACCACACAACACAACACACCACAACACACACAACACAACACAACACAACACACAACACACCACAACACACCACAACACAACACACAACACAACACACAAAACACACCACACCACACCACAACAGCACAACACACCAAAACACACACCACACAACACAACACAACACAACACACAACAACACACAACACACCACAACACAACACATAACACACAACACACACATAACACAACACACCACAACACACACCACAACACACAACACAACACATAACATACAACACACACATAACACAACACACCACAACACAACACAACACACCACAACACACCACAACACACACATAACACAACACAACACACAACACACCACAACACAACATAACACAACATAACACACAACACACACATAACATAACACAACACACCACACCACACCACAACACAAGACACAACAACACGCAACACATAACACACAACACACACATAACACAACACACCACAACACACACCACAACACACAACACAACACAACACATAACACAACACACCACAACACACCACAACACACCACAACACACCACACCACAACACAACACATAACACAACACAACACAACACAACACAACACATAACACACAACACACACATAACATAACACAACACACCACACCACAACACAAGACACAACAACACACAACAACACAACACACAACAACACACAAGAACACACAACACAACAACACACAAAAAAACTACCATACCAGAATATCTATAAATGTTCAAAACATTTTTTTATTCAACATTATGATTTTTTTTTTTTTTTTACTTTTCTTTTCAAAACAGGAAACAACTAGTCGTTAAAACATGTCCGATCGGTTAGTTAATTCTGATTAGTAAAATCGGTAAAAGTATTTTTAATGTGTCTGAAAGAGTCTCTTCTGCTCACCAACGCTGAATATATTCGATCAAAATACAGTAAAAACTGTGAAATATTATTATAATGTAAATCATCAGTTTTCTATGTGAATATTTAATAAAGTGTAATTTATTCCTGTGATGTCCAGTCTTCAGTGTCACATGATCCTCCAGAAATCAGGATAATATGATGATCTGATGCTCAAATAAAATAAAATAAATATTATTTTAATTTTAAGATAAAAAAAAATCATAATTATTCTAAACTTTTGACCACAAGTGAACATGAAGAGTTTTCGGCACCAGTTTGGACAATAATAACACCGAAGCGATATTAGTCATGTGATGGCCCGTTGATGACCGAACATGACGCTGTTTCTTCAGAACGGGTTTAATGGACGCACCTGGCCCGAGAGATCACAGCGCTTCAGAAAGTCATGCTCATGCAGATATAAACTAACATAACCATATTCCAGCGCTTAATTCTGTGCAAGTGGACTTCAATCACCCGGAGAGGAAACTGCAGTGCACATGTCCTCGGCTCTGAATGCGGCGCTTGTGTCCGCGGGCCGCTCCGCCAATTACCAACTCATTAAAGGCCTCTATAATTAGATTGGATGCTATGCTCCTTTAGTTAGATTCAGCTTCTTAATGTTAACGGTGTAATTACATTCCTGTGCGTTTGAGCAAACATAGAGGCGCTTCAGGAAGAAGATGAAGGCCGAGTGTAGCGTTCCCATGAACCCTGTGTCCGGGAGGAGACGCTGCACCGCGGGTCATTCACAGGCACGTCTTGAGACACTTATTTGTTAAATGAGCTCGTCAATGGAAACACAGAGACGTAAACAAGCCCTCGTTTATCTGAAGATGAACTCTTGCTTTTATTGAGGTCAACTAGTGGGTCAACCTCTGATTGTCGAACACCGCGTCCTAACCACACGTCACGCGACTGAATACACAGTAAAATATATGACGATTCTGGTTTAGAAAGGGTTTCTATTTGTCTGTGACGTTGTGGCTGGAACAACAACACAAAAAGTATGACCATGATCATCTCAGGACCTGATTATGGGCTTTATTTAATGTTAATGTGAGTTTGAATATCATGTTGCGTGACCTTTATAGCTGGACTGAAGGAGACGATGGTTCACCTCAAATCTGGATTATAAATGAAAGGAAACAAACATTAAACTTGTAAATATACAAGTATGAGAAAGATTGTTTCAGTCACTCAGTATGTGTTTTTAATCATGTTTAAAATTAATTTCATTATGTACTCAACCATTTGGTTGCGAGTGTAGTGGTGTACTTACAGAGACTCCGCCCACACTCTCTTCTGATTGGCTGTCATTTGGGATTGATTTGGTTGCGAGTGCAGTGCGGTTACAGAGACTCCGCCCACACGCTCTTCTGATTGGCTGTCATTTGTGATTGATTTGGTTGCGAGTGCAGTGCGGTTACAGAGACTCCGCCCACACGCTCTTCTGATTGGCTGTCATTTGGGATTGATTTGGTTGCGAGTGCAGTGCGGTTACAGAGACTCCGCCCACACGCTCTTCTGATTGGCTGTCATTTGTGATTGATTTGGTTGCGAGTGCAGTGCGGTTACAGAGAGACTCCGCCCACACACTCTTCTGATTGGCTGTCATTTGGGATTGATTAGGTTGCGAGTGCAGTGCGGTTACAGAGAGACTCCGCCCACACGCTCTTCTGATTGGCTGTCAGTTGGAATTGATTTGATTGCGAGTGCAGTGCGGTTACAGAGAGACTCCGCCCACAAGCTCTTCTGATTGGCTGTGACTTGTGATTGATTTGGTTGCGAGTGCAGTGCGCTTACAGAGACTCCGCCCACACTCTCTTCTGATTGGCTGTCATTTGGGATTGATTTGATTGCGAATGCAGTGCGCTTACAGAGACTCCGCCCACACGCTCTTCTGATTGGCTGTCATTTGTGATTGATTTGGTTGCGAGTGCAGTGCGGTTACAGAGACTCCGCCCACACGCTCTTCTGATTGGCTGTCATTTGGGATTGATTTGGTTGCGAGTGCAGTGCGCTTACAGAGACTCCGCCCACACGCTCTTCTGATTGGCTGTCATTTGGGATTGATTTGGTTGCGAGTGCAGTGCGCTTACAGAGACTCCGCCCACACGATCTTCTGATTGGCTGTCATTTGTGATTGATTTGATTGCGAGTGCAGTGCGGTTACAGAGACTCCGCCCACACGCTCTTCTGATTGGCTGTCATTTGGGATTGATTTGATTGCGAGTGCAGTGCGGTTACAGAGACTCCGCCCACACGCTCTTCTGATTGGCTGTCATTTGTGATTGATTTGGTTGCGAGTGCAGTGCGGTTACAGAGACTCCGCCCACACGCTCTTCTGATTGGCTGTCATTTGGGATTGATTTGATTGCGAGTGCAGTGCGGTTACAGAGACTCCGCCCACACGCTCTTCTGATTGGCTGTCATTTGTGATTGATTTGGTTGCGAGTGCAGTGCGGTTACAGAGACTCCGCCCACACGCTCTTCTGATTGGCTGTCATTTGGGATTGATTTGATTGCGAGTGCAGTGCGGTTACAGAGACTCCGCCCACACGCTCTTCTGATTGGCTGTGATTGATTTGGTTGCGAGTGCAGTGCTGTTACAGAGACTCCGCCCACACGCTCTTCTGATTGGCTGTGATTGATTTGGTTGCGAGTGCAGTGCTGTTACAGAGACTCCGCCCACACGCTCTTCTGATTGGCTGTCATTTGGGATTGATTAGGTTGCGAGTGCAGTGCGGTTACAGAGAGACTCCGCCCACACACTCTTCTGATTGGCTGTCATTTGGGATTGATTTGGTTGCGAGTGCAGTGCGGTTACAGAGAGACTCCGCCCACACACTCTTCTGATTGGCTGTCATTTGGGATTGATTAGGTTGCGAGTGCAGTGCGGTTACAGAGAGACTCCGCCCGCACGCTCTTCTGATTGGCTGTCAGTTGGAATTGATTTGATTGCGAGTGCAGTGCGGTTACAGAGACACTCCGCCCACAAGCTCTTCTGATTGGCTGTGACTTGTGATTGATTTGGTTGCGAGTGCAGTGCGCTTACAGAGACTCCGCCCACACTCTCTTCTGATTGGCTGTCATTTGGGATTGATTAGGTTGCGAGTGCAGTGTGGTTACAGAGAGACTCCGCCCACACTCTCTTCTGATTGGCTGTCATTTGGGATTGATTAGGTTGCGAGTGCAGTGCGGTTACAGAGACTCCTCCCACAAGCTCTTCTGATTGACTCATTGGCAAAACTTGGATGCAAAACTGTGATATCAGATGTTTATTAATGGAAAATATCAGATTAAACAGATTATTGAGTGCGTTTTACAAGAAAATACTGTCAGTCTTCAAATTGTCACGTTTATTTCATACCGTTACCGTTTCTTTGTAATTATTTTGTGAAATTTATGGAGTGAAAATAGTTCCAAAGTAAATCCCACAGCACATTTTTTAGTGTATAGTGATAGTTATAGTCTAGTTATATTCATTTCTTTGAATTTCATTTCATTTTTATTCCGTTTTAATAAATAAAAATTCCAGTTCTACTCCAATTCTCACTTAAATCCGATTCGGGAATTGAGTTTGGAGTTTAATAAGCATCTCTCGAACAGGAAGTTGTGAGTGAGAGTTGCAGGAAGTTGCGCTCTTGTGTTCGTGCGTTCTGTAATCCCATGATCCTTTGCTCTCGCTCTCTCTCTCTCTCTCTCTCTCTCTCTCTCTCTCTCTCTCTCTCTCTCTCTCTCTCTCTCTCTCTCTCTCTCTCTCTCTCTCTCTCTCTCTCTCCCTGTCATTATGAGAACACAACAGAGTTTTAGGATCTCCCTCCCAATAGCGCTCTTGATCTGCTCTCAGCGCTCGCTCCTGCACGCTAAACTGAAGGAGCGCTTGTGTCCGCGTTTCCTTTGCGTGTCGTTATTATTACACAAATAAGCCCATGACATAATTTCAGCGATCTGAGAGAAGCGCGGCGACATTTACATGCACTTCTCAGCGTCTTTCTCTGGCTCTCGGCTAATGCACTGAGCTGTAACTAAGCTAGCATGCAGGATATCCCGCCATTTAAACCTAGCCTGGCCAACTTTACATAACACATCATCGGCCGGCATCGGCTTTCACATAAAGACAAAGAATCCGCCGGCACCGTCCGACTCGGGTCTTAGCGGATCGGGCTTTAGCGCTAACGCTTCACGGGTCCCTGCTCACTGTTTGTTCGTTCTGAAGCGCTGAGCTTAGCCTCTCAGTCCTGCACATCTCTGAGTCTCAGCGTCTCCAGCGCTCACAGCAGCCGGCGTGTGTCTGCACAACCACTGTTGCAGTGCTTACTTATATATGCAAGAATAATTTATTACTTATTATATTGTATTACTTACTTAATATTTAATTATCTATATACTTATTTATTTCAATATTTATTTACCTATTTCTGTAGTTATTTACTTAATTTTCACAGTTTATTTCCATATTTATTTATTTACTTTGTTTACATCTTTGTTTATTTACATAATTACTGACTTATTTATATGCTATTATTTTCTTAATTGCTTATTTAATTATTTATATACTTATTGGATTTATTTACTTATTTATTATTTTAGTTATTTACTTTTTAATTTCTTTATTTACATCTTGTATAATTTATTTATTTACATTTATTTAATCAATATTTATTTATTTACATATTTCCTTATTTATTTCCTTAATTTCCATGGTTTATTTCCATATTTATTTTATTTTACATCTTGGTTTATTTCCATATTTAATTACTTAGTTGTATATTTATTTAAATATTAATATTTATTTAAATATTTACTTATTTGATTACTTATTTAAATTATATTATTTTCTTAATTGCCTATTTAATTATTCATATACTTATTGGATTTATTTATTTTCTTATTTTTCTTATTTTATTTATTTACTTTTTAATTTCCTTATTTACATCTTGTTTTATTTATTTACCTATTTCCTTAGTTATTTATTTCCTTAATTTTCGTAGTTTATTTACATACATATTTATTTATTTATGTATTTATATTTATTTATTTCCATGTATTTAAATATTAATATTTATGTAAACATTACTTATTTAAATGCTATGCTTTTCTAAATTGCCTATTCAATTATTTATATACTTATTTAATTAATTTACTTAATTAACAGTCTTGTATACTGCAATTTTTACATAGTATCGTTCTCTTTTAAAACTTTTATATATTTTTCCAAAATTCTCAAGCAAAGCTTTATCAACATGTTTTAAAATGGGTTTTTTTCTCTCCAAATTTTTTTTTTCAACACTGCAGAATTTTTTTTTTTTGAGTTGTAAATGACACAGAGATTATTGGAGTGCGTTTCACCGTTTCAAATTATCATGTGTAATTCAACATGTCACTTGCCGGGAATTATTTGTGAAATTTACCTGAGTAAAAGTAGTTTTTAAGCAGTAGACTAATGATACATTATTATCACTGTTAAATGCTTATTTAACAATTAGCCTACATTCAGTCCCGTATTAATAATTCAGTTTGTTTGCGCCACTGGAGTTGAATTGTAATAAGATGCATATATTGAAGTGTGTGTGTGTGTGAAGCACACAGTATCTCCTCATAACCCTAACGAGGTGCAGGAGCAGAAGTTTGAGTGAATGCACAGAAAGTTTCGTGTCCTTGTGGCTCTTCTGTACGACAGTCACAACCAATCGACTTCAGGAACAGCGGCCGGCCCTCATAATCCAATCAGAGGCATAACGAACGATCAGAGGAACCGGGCAGATATTAAAGAGCACGATAATCTAGATGGATGAACATTCAACGTCAACATTAACAATATTTTCATGCGTGGGGAATAAAGGAAGATCAATAGCGCCGGAGAGCGATCTGCTCGGAGAGAGTCTCTATCTAATGAGGATGCCTTCTTCAAAAAGAGGAATATTCTTTTTAATTATTGGACATCTATAGTGGAATATGATTTACATTAATGAGCGTATAAGTGTATTAAAGGCATTTTATCATTGGCATCTGAAGCTATTCAATGATGCATTAAGAACGAGAGTTTGCGTCGTTTTAATTAGTAATGGAGGCCTGAATTGTTCGGCTTCGTGCAAATCTAATAACGCAGACAATGTTCATCAGAAGATGATCTGATTATAGCAGAACATGTTCACTCAGACCCTGAAGTGTGTGTTTCTCTTCAGTCGCGCGGCTTCATGAGAATAAAGACGGAGGGAACATGTTTAAAAGTTGCACGTACTTCCGGAACGCTTTAAAATAAACTTACATTTTTCATGCAAATAGATCGTCTTGCGCTTTACTAATCGCACATTAATAAAGGTTTTATTTATTTAATTATTCACATAAATGAGCCGCACGGGTATATCTGTGGCAATAGCAACTATACACTGTACGGGTCAAAATTATAAATTTTTCTTTTATGCCAAAAATCATGAGGATATTAAGATCATGTTCCATGAAGATATTTAGTAAATGTCCTACCGTAAATATATAAAACATGTATTTGTGTGAGTGAATGCAGCACAATCGTGAACATAAATGCACAACTTTAAAGGAGATTTTCTCAATGTTTACATTTTTTTGCTCCTCAGATTCCAGATTTTCAATAGTTGTGTCTCGACCAAATATTGTCCTATCCTAACACACCACACATCAATGGAGAGATTATTAATTCAGATAAATTTATATTTTAACACGCAAAAAGTTGACCCATGTGACTGGTTCTGTGGTCCAGGGTCACATATTGACAACTTTACTCATTTGTTTTTATTTTTATTTATACAATTATTTATACATTTGTTTAAATGTATTATTTATTTATGCATTTATTTAGCTATTTACTTATTTTCTTCTTTCCATATTAATATTAAATGAATTAAATGCAATTTTCTTAATTGCCCTTTTAAATATTTACATATTGGATTTATTCACTTATTTAATAATTTATTTACTTTATATATCTTGGTTATTTACGATTTACCTCTCCTTTTTTATTGACATATTTACTTATTTGCTGACTTATTTAAATGCTATTATTTTCTTAATGGCCTTTTAATTATTTATTTTCTTATTGGATCGTCCACCAGTGGATCTCTGAGTGAGTGGAGGCGGGGCTCATTTGCATATGCATAGAACCGCGTATCCAATCAGATCAATGTGTGATCGTCAACCAGTGGATCTCTGAGTGAGTGAGTGGAGGCGGGGCTCATTTGAATATGCATAGAACCGTGTATCCAATCAGATCAACGTGTGATCGTCAACCAGTGGATCTCTGAGTGAGTGAGTGGAGGCGGGGCTCATTTGAATATGCATAGAACCGCGTATCCAATCAGATCAACGTGTGATCGTCAACCAGTGGATCTCTGTGTGAGTGAGTGGAGGCGGGGCTCATTTGCATATTCATAGAGCCGCGCATACTAAATGAGGCAAGGGTGTCGAGTTACAGTCAAGATATTTTAAGGCATTAAGACTTTTTTAAAGGAGAAACGTTTAAATATGTGATTTTGATGATCATAGATGAGTTTTGAGGGATGATGGACTACAGCGGGACTTTAGATGCTTCTCTGGAAACATTAGAGTTGCATACACTTCTGAAATGCTTTAAAACATTTAATTTTTCAAGCAAATAGATCATCCTGCACTTTACTAATCGAATCCCTTTAGCTCATGCGACCTAAAGCAGAGAGTATGTAAGAGAAGCGGCGGTTTTCATCCGTCTGGACAGATGCGGTGTATCAACAGAACAGAATATGAATGAGACGTTTCATGTCCAGAAGTCTTCGGGGAGCAGACGAGAAATTAGTCCAATAAAGTTGCAGAACCTTCTCGTAACCGGATCATGCGAACCACGAATTTATGATCGGAGATTATTCAAAGGAGACGAGCGTGTGTGTGTGTGGGAGTCACATGTTACATGTTCTTGTTGTCTGTCATTTGGTGTGTGTGTGTGTGTGTGAGTGAGTGAGTGAGTTAGTGTGTGTGTGAGTGAGTGTGTGAGTTAGTGTGTGAGTGAGTGAGTGTGTGTGTGTGTGTGAGTGAGTGTGTGAGTGAGTGAGTGTGAGAGTGAGTGTGAGAGTGAGTGAGTGAGTGAGTGAGTGTGTGAGTTAGTGTGTGTGTGTGAGTGTGTGAG
>NC_136889.1:839266-864266 GCF_949152265.1 Phoxinus phoxinus
TATATTTTTCTATTCGTTTTTCTGTTCATATATATTTTTCCTGGTTTTATACATTTTATTCCTAAAAAAAATATGAAAATGTATAAAGATGTATTTATTTTACAAGAATTTTGAACCTGTTTTATGCAATTTTCAGATTTTTGTTCTAGAACTTTTATGCAAATGAGTGCATTAATTAGATGACACCTAATTTGCATATTTGAACACAATATTTCAGAAAACTTGTAATACTTTTTTGTGTGTGCAATTATTAATGTAATCAATAAACTGGTGAAGTATGGTGAATATATATTAGTTATTTTTTTACCCTATTCACCCGGGTGTGTCTTTGAGTGAGTGGAGGCGGGGCTCATTTGCATATTAATAGAAACGCGCATACTAAATGAGGCAAGGGTGTCGAGTTACATTCAAGATATTTTAAGGCATGAAGACTTTTTTTCAAGGAGAAAATTTTTAAATATATCATTTTGGTCAAAGATGAGTTTAAAGGGGTAAAATGATAGACTACAGGGAGACTTTAACATTTATTTATGTACTCAGGTGACTTTATCATGAAATTGTAATTCTGAAGTGCAGTAATGCTGTAACTCTCCCTCCGTTACACGCATGTCCTCCATCTTTAGAGAACTCTCCTTCACACACGACGAGCGCTTGACTCCCTCATCCCGACACACTCCCGGGAGATCAGGGTCTGACCGCTGGGGAAAAATGACCACTTTTATGTTTGCTTTATGGCTCATTTTTCAAACTGAACGCAGGAAATCCATGAAAGGTCAGTGGATTCCCTCAGAGTCGCACCGGCGGAGCGTCTCGTCGGCACCGCTACTGACATTTACCACAGTTTTACTGCATTAATGGTGTTATTTAGGTGCAAATGTTGAGGATTTATGGCTTTCCTCGTGTTTCCACTGCATGCTCCAACTAAAGATCTCACTGGTCAACTACGGTTAGTGTGTAATATGCTGAGTTGGTGCTCAATTATTAATTATGGTTCTGATTATTATCAATAGCCTAGTATCCATACCCTTTTTCTAAGTGAATATTGCGAAATTAACTGTTTCTCCAGCCGGTTTCCATCCAATTGGCCATTTTTACTGATAAAATGGCATGTAAGGACGTCATCCCAGAAAAAAAGTTGCATTATTGCATATTAATAAATTATTTATAAAATAGTTTTATTAACAAGTGTCATGTTTGTGATTTTCATTCAAGTAGACAGCTTCAGACCATCAAATCTTGATTTTATGACATTAATTTTACCATGCATACATAATAGATTGAATGACCTTTGATCTTCAGAGAAACAGGGGGTGTTTCTCAAAACCAAGAATGCAAAGAACGGACTTGTGTTCTTGGGGAGAACGATCTTGTTAGTTGTTCTAGGAAGAATGAACTCACAAGGTGACGAGCACACAGAACGCTGCTGACAGTTTGAGACGATGTATTCTTGCTGGTATTGCGCAATAATACCCCCGCACAAACGCCGTCTGCAGTACCCAAACATAACGAGAATTATTGACGATAACAGCCAGGCTTTATCGCCCAAGCCTACCCTCAGCTCAAGGGATTATAACTGTAACGTACACTGTAATGTATATTCATAACATTAAAGCAACGCCTGTCTCCTTTCATTCTGCTTCTGTTGTTTGTTTGTGTATACATCACTAACCAACGGCGGGGAAAAAACGCCGGTAAAAGGCAATGGTCTCTTGACTGTGGGGTAAAACGAGTCGGTTGGCTCGCAAGCTAACTTAACACCCGCAGGTGCTTATGGATGGAGATTCTCACTTCCGAAAACGTTTGAGCACATTTTCGATTCGGCATAAATTTTCGTAAAAATGCCAATATTTAAAATCTACACAGTTGATTTCTCGCATCAAATGTCCTCAGAAGTGAATTTAGTGATGAAATAGCGTACGAAATTGTAGAAAAACGACTTTCTGTATTGACCTGCCTCTCCTTCCTCGAAATTCGAAATGAATGCTGGGATATTTCAGCCGTCAAGTTCACACAAGTTACCAACCGATGCATCCTCGGTAAAATGGACGTGTCAAGAACACTTCCGGGATTTTTAACCGTTCTTGCCATAATGCAAACTTGTGTATTGGGACAGTACTTGGGCCACAAAAGATGACGTTTCACAAGAACACAAGAACACAAGTACAGACAAGAACACAGATTGAGAAAGGCCCAGGGATTAACGGGAGCAACGGCACAAACGCAGACGCTGGATAGGCTAATGCTGTCATGTGACGCCACCTTTATTTGCATTAAAGCCCTTTTTCTGGACAAAAAGTGTTTCCAAATTAGTTTTTTGCGACATTTGAAGTATCGATACAATTTGTGCGGTAAATTTAAACTGAAAAAATATTGTGTCGACACTTACAAAAATGATTGATAATTGCCATTTCCATCTGCTATATTGGTAAACATTATGATGCGCTAAACCTTTAAAAAAAAAAAAAACCTTGCATGGAAATCTGGTCAATGTTGTGGAAACTCATACATTTTATTTATCAGGATTCTTTGATGAATGGAAATATCAAAAGAACAGCATTTACTGTATTTGAAACTGTCACTTTTGTTACATTATAAATGTTTTACTGTCACTTTTGATCAATTTAACGCATCCTTGATAAATTTTATTATTATTATAAAAAAATTAAAAAAAAATTTATTATTATTATTTAATCATTTAATTTTTAAATCATACTTGCTTCAAACTTTTGAATGGTAGTTTACTACGGTTTCCACAAAAACTGTTTTCAACACTGATAATAATCATAAATGCGTCTTGATCATCAGATCATCATATTATCCTGATTTCTGGAGGATCATGTGACACTGAAGACTGGAGTAATGATGATAAACTCAGCTTTGATCACAGGAATAAATTACACTTTACTATATATTCACACAGAAAACTGATGTTTACATTACAATAATATTTCACAATTTTTACAGTGTTTTTGATCAATAAAGCAGCTTTGCTGAGCAGAAGAGACTCGTAATATCTGGTTCTGGTCCGGTCCATTGTCAGAGCGCTCATAAAATCTGGCTCGCGGCTCGTTATTGTCTTTCTGTCTGCAATTACGGCGATTACTCATTTCCTCGCGCGGCCGCGCTGTGCACTTTACAGAGTGCATTTTCCTAATGGAAGATTAAGTAGCAGCCATGACAGTCCGCTTTATAAATATGTAAACTACACTTTTAATTATTTCAAGTGAATCTGGCAGGTAATCAATAACGCGGGACGTGACAAACATACGCTTGACACTGGCCATTGTGGAGCGCAGCTTAAAGATAAGCGCTTCTTGTCAGCGCCGTGTGGCTCCAATTAATATTTGGAGTCTGTCACGGCGGGACTAATGGATTAATCGCCGGCCGCTCATATAATCGGTTCTTCATGAAGCGCGTGTGAGAGGACGAGGCCTGAACTCTGATGTTTAATATTTATTAGAGCTGGGTGTGTGGAAGTGATGCGATGATGCCGGGATTATGGGATGTTTATTTAAAGGTGTGGGGATTATCTGAGGACATAAACACTTGATCATAACTTTCATAATGCTCTGCAGATCACTAGTTATGTTCACAGAAATAATAATGATTAAGTTGATATTAATCTCAGCATTTACAGAGAGATCAAAAGTTGTTTTTGTTACTAACTAACATGAACATTAATAAAACTAAGTTGAACAAATTCTGCATAAATATATTGGTAACACTTTATACGGTTCATTAGTTAATATATTACAGTAACTAACATGAACTAATAATGAGCAATACATTTGTTACTATATTTATTAATATTTGTTAATGTTAGTTAATAAAAAATACAGCTGTTTATTGTTTGTTCATGTTAGTTCACAGTATTAACTAATGTTAACCAGATTGTAATAATGTATTAGTAAATGTTAAAATTAATATTAACATTAATAATTAGTTAATAACTAATAACTAATGTTAACAGATGAGACCTTATTGTAAACTGTGTTACAGTGAATATTTGATCCACATTTTCTTAGTTCATATTTTAATGAACTTGAATGAGCTTTTGGCGGCATGATGTTAATTGATAATTAAAGTGTTAGTAGTGATATAATCACTGGTTAGTACATTATGAACTGTGTGGCAGTTCGGTTCGTGTTGTTCATGTGGAGAAGACGCTGTTTTCTGAGATTGATACAGTAAACCCACGCCATCGTTACTGTTCGCATCACTGTGATCAAGAGCTGAGGTTCAGATATGATAAATGCGTCTTCTCCTTGTTAATCCTGTTTTTGTCCTGACCAGCCGCGACGACGACACAAATATTCTGTTTTAGAAACGGTTTCTATTTTTCTGCGACGTCGCACTGGAACAACAAACACAAAGTGTGGCACTGCTAATCTCAGGCACTGTTTATGTGCTTTATCTAATGTTAAAAGCGTGTCATGTGACTGTGAATATCATTTAGTGCTCCAGCTTTGTAGCTGTAAAGGCAACAGTGGAGAATTCACGTCAGATCTTGAGATTAAACACATGAAAACAAGAACGTTCAAACTGTGAACAAAGTGTGTTATTTGACAGATTGTTTTAGTAACTCAGTAGCCTATGTATTTGAATAATGTTTAAATGGTGTAATATTTGTGAATCAATTTTCTTGCGAGTGCCGTCAGGATTACTCTCTGGTGCCGTACACTCACCGCGAGACTCCGCCCACACGCTGTTCTGATTGGCTGTGCACTCGCCATGAGACTCCGCCCACACACTGTTCTGATTGGCTGTGCACTCGCCGCAAGACTCCGCCCACACACTGTTCTGATTGGCTGTGCACTCGTCGCGAGACTCCGCCCACACATTTTTCTGATTGGCTGTGCACTCGCCGCGAGACTCCGCCCACACACTGTTCTGATTGGCTGTGCACTCGCCGCGAGACTCCGCCCACACACTGTTCTGATTGGCTGTGCACTCGCCGCGAGACTCCGCCCACACACTGTTCTGATTGGCTGTGCACTCGCCATGAGACTCCGCCCACACACTGTTCTGATTGGCTGTGCACTCGCCGTGAGACTCCGCCCACACACTGTTCTGATTGGCTGTGTATTCGCCGCGAGACTCCGCCCACACGCTGTTCTGATTGGCTGTGTATTCGCCGCGAGACTCCGCCCACACGCTGTTCTGATTGGCTGTGTATTCGCTGCGAGACTCCGCCCACACGCTGTTCTGATTGGCTGTGGGTTTTGATTGATTTTGACGCATCTTGAAGTTGCGTTGTGTCTAGTGTGGACACACATTATTTGTCGCTGGAATCTCATCGCATCGCTGAGACGCATTTTAAGCAAAGAACACAAAGCTTTTTGAAAACGCTCTTCAAAGTGCATTTAAGGTGCATTTAACAAACGCAGTTTTCTCGCTGTAGTGTGGACTGACAAAACGGAGATATGTAAAACGATGATGTGAGTTTAGTCATGTGTCGCATATTGAACCCATAGATATTGATGTTTATAGCGGTGTTGTGTGCTGTTCACTTTCACACAGTTGCTGAAATATGTTCCTTCACACACTCCTCACATCACAGACTAGACCATCTGACCAATCACAGCAGAGCAGCTCTCAGAGGGGCGGAGCTTAGAGAGACTGAATCCTCGGACGAAGCGTTTCAGAGACTGAGAGTGCAGATTATGAGGACCTGCTGTACGCGGTTTATTAATGCGCTGAATAATGAACTCTAGCACACTGTAAGCCACATCTCTGTTGGCATGGTAACTGCAGTAATGTCATAAACGCAGGTGTAATATGCGGATCTATACCTAGATCTTCTCTGAGTGAGTGTTTGTATGGATTGCCTGCTGGTTTTATACAGTGCTGGTGTAGAAGGGGCGTCTCTCCTCTCTTCTCTCTCTCAGTGGCAGTTTGAGGTGAAAACGCACATAAACTAAAGCTAACAGAAATAAACACTCCTTTCCTGGAAGCTGACCTTCATCCCGTCACGTTCTCCTCTCTTCTTCTTCTTCTTCTTCTTCTTCTCCTCCTCCGTCGGGCCATCCGGGTCGCGTAGGGAATGTTCTCATCAATTAAATGTGCGGGACGCTTCGGCGTGAGCGAGACCCTCGGTTTGTGCTTTTGACAAATCAGCAAATGTTTAATCTCAAGATGAGCCAGCGCTCATAAATAATGCAAGAGGTGGTGCGTTACCCACAATCCTCCAGTGCCGGTCCAACAGAACCTCCTCGTTCTCATGCTTACCCACAAGTCTTTGCATGGCTGAGCTCCTCGTGCGTCCCAATTCACATTCTCTCCGTCATACATAATATTCGAAGATATAATTAGTACCCGGATGGTCACCTTTTGTGGTTAGAATCCGAAGTGCAGATATGTGAACACGCTAACGGCTAACATTACCCACAACCCATTGCGCTGTGGACGAGAGGATTTGGTTAGAACTACAAACACGAGTAAAAAGTGTTAAAAAACTACAGACATGGAGGACAAACGGCGATTATGTAGAGAGAGATAAAGAAGCTTGAGTGATTAATTATCAGTATCTGACCTGATCAAATGTATTTATTCAATATTCTCCACATTATATTTAATCTGCATTATGAACTTCTGTAAAGATACGTTTAAATGCATCATTATATCCAAACTGCAAACACACGAGAAGTCTCCGCATGACAGACCCTGGACTGCAGATCTACAGCATTAAATCAGATTGAATGGAGGATTTTATCTGTGAAAGATGATTGACAGGCCAGTTTAAGCACGTAACTAAGCAACAGAGCTGTCCGTTAAAGATGACGAAGTTGCATGTCTCAAAGCGGGCCTACTCTTTTGCTACACACTCAAAAGTATGGACCTTTTCTTCACAAAAGGAGTACACTTTTATGGCGTAGTGTAAGTGTGTGAATTGGGACTCAGCATTTGTCTTAACCTTTAACCCCTTAGACCCCAGTGCATGATCTCCGCTCTTCCGAATCTGTGCCCGGCTTACGCACGAGCCTTCAGGCATGATTAATACAGACATACGTTTCACAGAAAACAGCAGAACATGGATACGGAAAACAAAAGAGAAAGACGAGACGAGACGAAACTCAAATTGATAGATTACTCAAATATTGAAACTCCTGTCATCATACTCGATCATTTCTGTTCAAACCCATAAGATTTCATTCATATTTAGACACAAATAAAGACATTTTTAAAATTCGCTCATCATTTCTGTCCATTTATTGACATGAGACATAAAAGTAATCTGTGAATCAGTGTGTTTCGAGAGCTTAAATGTGCATGTTTTTACCATATAAGACGTGCTTGTGTTTATATGTGGAAAAACTGCTAAAGTTGAATTAGTTGGTCATATAAAGTCTGGTTAGAAGACTTGGACTGAACCTGCTCGCTCCATGCAACACTTTTGGTGAAGTTTTCCAAACCTCGTGTAATCTTAATGACAGTTATGCTTGATGCAACACTTATCGTTTTTACTGGTGTGCACGTGTGTGTGTGAGACGCTGCGCTGAATGCACACACTGACACTACTATATAATATTCGAGGAACAGTACGCCAACAGAGTGTCCAAGTAAATAGTATTTGAAAAATAGTCGGCAAAGTCCTCGGATGAGCCACTCGGTGTGCAGCAACTAAAATAAAATAAAATAAAATAAAGCCACTCGGTGTGCAGCACTTTGTGTAAAATAAAATAAAATTAAAATTAAAATTAAAATAAAATAAAATAAAATAAAATAAAATAAAATAAAATAAAATAAAATAAAATAAAGCCACTCGGTGTGCAGCACTTTGTGTAAAATAAAATAAAATAAAATAAAATAAAATAAAGCCACTCGGTGTTCAGCACTTTGTGTAAAATAAAATAAAATAAAATAAAATAAAATAAAATAAAATAAAATAAAATAAAGCCACTCGGTGTTCAGCACTTTGTGTAAAATAAAATAAAATAAAATAAAATAAAATAAAATAAAGCCACTCGGTGTTCAGCACTTTGTGTAAAATAAAATAAAATAAAATAAAGCCACTCGGTGTTCAGCACTTTGTGTAAAATAAAATAAAATAAAATAAAATAAAGCCACTCGGTGTTCAGCACTTTGTGTAAAATAAAATAAAATAAAATAAAATAAAATAAATTTTTTTTTTATTTTAGAAGAATTTATTCAAATGCAGAGATATCTGTCAATAATGATGTTATTTGTAGTTTGTTGTGAGTTTGTTTTCAGAGTTGATTTGAGTTTCTCTGTAACACTTTCACAGCAAGGTCCCATTAGATAACATTAGTTAATGCGTTAATAACGGCGAGCAATACATTGTATTATTTTTGCTATTATTAAACAGTCTTATTCAGTAAAGGTGCATTTAAATTGATCAAAAGTGACAGTAAAGACATTTATAATGTAACAAATAATTATATTTCAAATAAATGCGGTTTCAATTCATCAAAGAATCCTGAAAAATACAATGTATCAGTTTCCACAAAAATATGACAGTTTTCAACACTGATAATAATCATAAATGTGTCTTGATCATCATATTACACTGAGTTCTGGAGGGTCATGTGACACTGAAGACTGGAGTAATGATGATAAATTCAGCTTTGATCACAGGAATAAATTACACTTTACTGTATATTCACATAGAGAACTGATGATTTACATTGCAATAATATTTCACAGTTTGTCAGTATTTTTGATCATATGAATGCAGCTCGGTGAGCAGAAGAGGCTGAACGGTGTCTCCATGTCCTCAGTCTCGTCTCCTAATAAAGTCACCAGTCGTCTCGTCTGGCCCGTAACCGGCTCCATTCACTCTCGCTGGGATCTTGGCGAGTGTTGGTTTTGCTCTTGCGTGTGTGTGTGTGTGTGTGTGTGTGAAGATCAGTGAAGCAGAGAGAACCTGAGAGCGTCAGATGGCTATTCACTTCTATTGTGTCTTGAACTGTATTCTCTTCTTCTCGGCGCGGGCTTTACGCCGCTATAGAGCGCATTAGCTCACAGTCTTCGGCAGGTTTTGCTCTTTTTTAGGCCAACTTGAGGACTGGAGGTGCAAAAGCCCTTGAGAAAAGCAGTTAGTGAACTGTGAACCGCATCAAATCCCCGGCGCTGGCGCTTCTGGGTTTGTTTGGGGCCGCGGACAGACACGGAAACTGTCTGATTGTTCAGTAAAAATTAAGAATATAATCCTATTGAAGTAAATCTTTGGTCATGCTAAACTCCGACTGCTTCTGAGCGGCTCAGACAGAATCGGCTCCCGCTATAATTTACATGTTATATCTGAGCGCCATGAACTCGTTACATGAGAAAAGAGTCGTGGAAGCCTTTCTTCATATTCATAAGAGGAAGTATTTCGCGCTTTTGTGGGGTTGGGTTATGCATAAACACATGAACTTATGAAATACGACACCTGCGGTCACTAAACTCCTCCATTATTGACCTGCCAGTCATACAAGTTCATATTTTAGATGCGTTTGATAAGTCGTGCAACTGTTTCCAACACTGATAATAATCATAAATGTGTCTTGAGCATCAGATCATCATATTACACTGATTTCTGGAGGATCATGTGACACTGAAGACTGGAGTAATGATGATAAATTCAGCTTTGATCACAGGAATAAATTACACTTTACAATATATTCACATAGAAAACTGATGATTTACATTATAATAATATTTCACTGTTTTTACTGTATTTTTGACCAAATAAATGCAGCTTTGTGATAATAAGAGACTATATTTGAGTGGAATTTCATTTTTTAAATATATATAATTTCATATAAGACTATTACATTACAGTGATATGATATTATGACATGTTTTTGCTGTAATTGCATATTTATGAATGTTACTGTACACACTATTTGGTGTATATGTATATTTAATTAAATCAACTCTGAGTCTACTTTATTAGATGCATTACAGTAAAAGCTTCTATTCAGGTTTATGTCTATTATATACATTTACATTATAATTAGTGCTAGGCCACGATTAATCGCAGCTCAAATAAAAGTTTGTGTTTACATAATATATGTGTGTGTACTGTGGAAAAGAATGTTGTATATATAAAAACACACATGCATGTATATATTTTAGAAATATATATATTTTTGTGCATAATATACAATATTTTAATGCATGCTTTGTTATATATAATTTTTTTTTCTTAAATATTTGCATGCATGTGTGTGTATTTATATATTTTAGAAATATTATACATATTTTAATGCATAATATACAATATTTTATTGCATGCTTTATTATATATAAATAACACATTTTTCTTAAATATTTGCATGCATGTGTGTGTATTTATATATTTTAGAAATATTATACATATTTTAATGCATAATTGTAATGCATAATATTTTAATGCAGAATTTATATGATATATACATATAAATACACACACACATGCATTGGTTATTTATATATATAATCTTTATAAGTACAAGATAATTAATATACACAGTACACACAAACATGAACTTTTATTTGAGATGCGATTAATCGTTGCCCAGCTCGAATTATACAAAAATAAACGGTTTTGTATTCTTCTGAATCCACAGACCAGCGGATCACAGAAACTAGCGAAGCTTTGAGCTCCTCTTGTGTAATACTCTCTCTCTCTCTGTGTTTGTCAGGCTCTTGGATGCTGCTACTTCCTCCACGAATCCTTGAAAAACATCCAACAGTTTGATTTCAAAGGTACGTGTGTCTCTTTAATCAATCCCATCAGAACCCGCGGCTCAAGGTTGTTCCAGACGCTATAAAACATGCTAAGACGGAGTTACCGAGAGGAAACAGTAATGCTTATTAATATTAGGATTTAATTCATGAGATTTCAGGCTGTGGTAATAGTGCACTCAAGCTATTGGACAGTTAGCGGCGGTGACCTCATCAGCGGGAGGGGTCAGAGGTCGCGTGTCCCGACGGTCACACTAATTAAAGCCACTCCCATTACACCGGTGTCAGCATTAGCATTAGCTGGACCGGCTCAGACCCGTGATCACACTCTTCATCAAACCTCTGCCCAGAAACACACACTAAACTGCAGAAATCACACTTTTAACACCGAAAGGTTCTTTAAAAAAAACATAAAAAAACAAACATTTAAAGCAATTTCAAGGATTTGTACAGCATGGTTTAATTAAATATATATATATATATATATATATAACTGAAAGAGTTTAAAAAGTAAAATATACTTTCACTGTATTTCTGTAATGGGAATTAAATGTATATTATATTAATAAAAATTAGATTATACATATATAATCATTTTAATGCAATTACACATAGCAATTACACACAATTTATGCTGATATAAATGTAAACAAATATATAATTATTTTTAAAAAAATATTAAAAAAATTATAATTATCATAGCAAAAACTCAAAAGTAAATTTAAGTGTGTGTGTGTGTGTGTGTGTGTATACATAAAAACACATTTCTAATTAAAATATACTTTTTTAAATTTATAGTAAAAACAAAATCACTATATTACTATAACTTACACTATATTATGGGGAGGACAAAAATAAATATAGTTAAAAAATGACAATGGGAATTTTTTCCCAAAAAGTCAAAAGTAAATTCAAGTATATATAAACACTTTTCTTCTTTTTTTCCTGTGGGTTTGCATTGTAAGCTTTGAAGACTGTGATTTTTATTAATTTAAAACTCCACTGTAAATGAAAAAGTGACATCAGATATCAGAGAAACGTATCATTCCTCACATGAGTGTCAGGATTGATTCCTCAGTTCTGTGTTTCAGCAGTAGGTGGCGCAGTTGCCCTGAGCTCGTACTCTTAACGAGTCGTACTCTAACGAGTCATACTCTAACGAGTCACACTTATGTGTGCATGTTCACACGATGATCAGCTTGTGTTGTGTTTCAGCCAAGAAGTTCAAGAAGGTGTTTGGGAAGGATATCCACTCTGACGCTCTGAGCTCAGCCTCGCTGGAGAAGGAGAAGTTTCCTCAGGACTATTTCCCTGAGGTGAGTCACATGACCCTTCTGCTGCTGCGTCACATGACCGTTCTGCTGCTGCGTCACATGGCCGTTCTGCTGCTGCGTCACATGGCCGTTCTGCTGCTGCGTCACATGACCGTTCTGCTGCTGCGTCACATGACCGTTCTGCTGCTGCGTCACATGACCGTTCTGCTGCTGCGTCACATGACCGTTCTGCTGCTGCGTCACATGACCGTTCTGCTGCGGTGTCACATGACCGTTCTGCTCCTGCGTCACATGACCGTTCTGCTGCTGCGTCACATGACCGTTCTGCTGCTGCGTCACATGACCGTTCTGCTGCTGCGTCACATGACCCAGGAGCAAGGTATATGTAGCAAATATATATATTTTTTATGACATTGTTTTTGTTGGTTTATTTTCAGTTCAGCTTTAAAGATTTATATTCATTTAAAATAATTCAATATGAATAAAAAATGAATTAAGACATAATATAATAAGATGTTTCAAATTAAAGGTGTTTATATTTTAGAAATTAATGGAATATTGGAGTAATTATCATTTAGTTTATGGATGTCCTGATCCTGTTTCTACAGTAAGAGTGAATTATAGAATTCAGATGATCAGGTGTGTGTGTGTGTGTGTGTGTGTGTGTGTGTGTGTGTGTGTGTGTGTGTGTGTGTGTGTGTGTGTGTGTGTGTGTGTGTGTGCGTGTGCATGTGCATGTGTGTGTGCGTACACGTGAGTGAGCGTGTGAGTGTGTATGTGTGTGTGTGTGTGTGCGCGTGCGTGCGAGTGTGTGTGTGTGTGTGTGTGTGTGACAGTAGGGCTGATATATTAATAAAGTGTGTGTATCGTGTCTCATCTCTCTCTCTCTCTGCATCAGTCACTCAGAGATACAGTAATATATGCAGAAACAGCTTTTCTTTCACGCGCTGATACAGATTTACACTGCGCTCCACTTTATCTCCCATACGAGCCTCGTCTCCACACGACGAGGAAACAATCTACACACACGCGACACACACCAACAGAAGGAAAACAGAAGCAGAAAAGTTTGCGCATTGATTTATGTTAGTCTCATGATTCTCCGGAGAGCATCACTCCTCATAATGTTAGCCCGTTTAAAGCAGCAGATTTGTGTAGTCTATCAAGGGCTTTCACACACACACACACACACACTCACGCGCGCTCAGTACTGAGAAATTGGTTGTTATCGTAGATCACAGATACGGCTCGAACCTCTTATGAAAGATGAATTAATTTCACTAATGCTTTAATGCAGGTTTCTCCGGCTGGCGATAACCTCGGCTTCATCCGTGATTTATGTCGACTTTTAGTAGATGAAACCGCCGGATTCTCCATCCATCTGTTCCCTGAAGATCCTATTAGCCGGAGGAGCCGAGTGTGTGGAGCGCTGTCCCGGCGCCGTCAGCTTCTGCTCGCGCGGCTAGATGCATTCCCACTCGTTTGATCACACCTGAGATTTATGATTTATGATATAATCTGGCTAGATGCGATCTGGATGACGTAATCAGATTACAAAAGAAAGCATTTGTAATTATTAGATTATATTGTGTTTAAAAAAATATATATTTTATTGATTACATGATTATTATTGATATTCATTCCCTATATTCCCTAATTATTGATTCTGGAAATTTAAAGTTTCGGAATATTTAATCATATTTATTTTATTTTTTAAATCTATGTGACAAACAAGTCAGGTCATAAGTGACCAAAATAGTTGAATATGTTTCCTGAAATACGTAATCTAATAGATTATGTTGCTAACTACTATTATTATTACTAATAATGTAATTATTAACGGACTAAAACTGGTAAGTAATCCACCCAGCGAGAAACATTTGAGTGTAGATGTTTCTGTCACTAATAGTGCAGGGGCGCCAGGGGAAATATTATAGCCTAATAATTGGTTTAAATTAATAAATTAAAAAAGTTAAATTGTTATTATTCTGAAAGTAAGGCACACTGCAGGTCTTGATGCCCAATTCTGATGTGTTTCCTTTATCCGATTTTTTGACCGTCCGAAACACGTCCTTTCAACTGTATCCGCTTCACGTGTTCACCGTATTTTCCGGACTATAAGTCGCTCCGGAGTATAAGTCGCATCAGTGAAAAAATGAAGAGTCATGAAGAGGGAAAAAACATATATAAGTCGCACTGGACTATAAGTCGCATTTATTAAGGCCCTGTTTACACGAGAACCCTCGCGGGTGAAAACGTACAAATATTTTATCGGATGTGTCTTTCGTTTACGTTTTTGGGGCTTAAAAACGCAAAAAAGTGAAACCCCCCTCCAGAGTGGAGATCTTAAAAACGCTCCACCGTTTCCGTCTAAAGGGTAAAAACGCAAAAGTCTGCTAGACAGTGAAGGCGTCGCGTACGCGTTTACGTCTCAGGCATGCGCCAGTACAGGAAAATAACAAAACATTATCAAACTGAAATATAGCATTAATTTAATTGACAAAAAATAAATAAAAAAATCTGTAATTTTTGAGCGACAGGCGAAGAGCAGCGAGGGTTAAAGCAGCGGCTTTACCGTATTAAACATGAGAAACTGTGCCAGTGTCTCTTTCTCTTCCAGTGCTCCACATCGCCACCTAGCCGTATGGAGTGCACACTACATCCAATCTCACACACTTTTGCGTCTCCATACGCACGCAGATTCCCTCCCCATAACGCTCGTCTAAACGCAGAATAAAAAGTGATAACGCAACGCCACTTTTGCGTTTTCTCTTCAGATCGCTTCCGTGTAAACACAGCCTTAGAAATTTATTTCACAAAATCCAAGACCAAGAACAGACATTTAATCTGGAAAGGTTATTCAGCTCCACAACAGCACACAGAACAACAGCTGAATAGTGTCCGGTGTGTTAGCGTAACACATTAACAGTTATTCAGCTGCACAATAGCATAAAGAACATATACCTGGGAGGCTGAATAGGCTAAACTAACATTAGCCAGCGAGTCCAGCAAGTTACCGGTCAGCAAGTTCACCAAGCTCCCGATCACATCACACAACACTGAACTCTTCATCCTCGGTGTCGCTTCTGAACAACTCCGCTAACTAGTGCGCCCTCTCGCGGCTGTAGACGGTAGTGTTTTCTCTTGCTTCATCTCAGTCAGTATGAATTCATTTTGATATATAAGTCGCACCTGACTATAAGTCGCAGGACCAGCCAAACTATGATAAAAAGTGCGACTATATCTTCTGAACCTTCTTTCTAAAACCCTAAACACTCATTTAGAATGGTAGCCATATATTATTTACATTAGATAATAGAAGAAAGCCGTTCGTTCGGATAGCAGGCTCCATTCGCTGTGCAACGGGACACTGTTTTGTTGTACATTCTTGTAGCAATGTGCTTTAGCAAACCCTGCATTTGGCCTGATATCTGTGTGAGCATGCAGCGCTATCTGTTAGGAGAAGTGTGTGCATTTTCCACTATGACATCATAAGCACATGGGTAAGTTGTGTCAAAAGGGAGGTCCGCTGTCTCGGGCTTTGAAACCCCTGCTATAGTGTGTGTTTTAACTAAACCGACCAATCATCTTTCAGGAATCTGCTGCGCTTCAGTAAATATGATCACGCTTCGGTTTCTCGAGCGACTTCATCAATAATCTGTCAGTCTGTCAATCATCTCAATGACATCACTTACATTTGCTCGTTTGATTGACAGCCCAAAGGTTTTAGCATTAAAGATAAAGCATTCCTGCGGTGTGTGTGTGTGTGTGTGTGTGTGTGGCGTGACTCATCAGCATTTATTAACTAACGCTCGCCGTGGCGCGTGACCCGTGAGTTATGGCCGTGAGTGCGGGTCCAGTCGGCCGGACAGAACCAGTGGAGCTGCTGGGTTTCGGGCGATCCGGGTTCATCGGGCTTCATGTGTCATGTGTGTGTTTGGTTATTAGTGTAAGAGAAGCATGTGTGTTTGTTCTCAGAGCCGTGACACAAAGTACTCGCTAAACTCTTTCGCTTTGTGTTTGCTCGTACAGGGTCAACATACACACACATATACACACACATATACACACACACACACACATACACACACACACACAGACATATTCATATACACACACACACACACATATACACACACACACACACACATACACAGACATATTCATATACACACACATACAGACACATATTCATATACACACATACAGACACATATTCATATACACACACACACACACACATATACATACACACACACACACACACTCATACATACACACACACACACACACACTCATACATACACACACACACACACACACACACACACACACACACACGTATACACACGTATACACACATATATACACATACACACACATATATTCACACACACACACACACATACACACATATTCATATACACACACATACAGACACATATTCATATACACACACACACACATACACACACATATTCATATACACACACACACACATACACACACATACAGACAAACACACACACATATACACACACACACACACATACACACATATATTCATACACACACACACACACATATACACACAGACATACACACACACACATACACACATATACACATACACACACATATATTCATACACACACACACACACACACATATACACACACACATACACTCACACACACACACACATACACAGACATATTCATATACACACACATACAGACACATATTCATATACACACACACATACATACACACATACACACACACACACTCATACATACACACACACACGTATACACACATATATACACATACACACACATATATTCACACACACACACACACACACACACACACACACACACACACACACACACACACATATATTCATATACACACACATACAGACACATATTCATATACACACACACACACATACACACACATACAGACAAACACAAACACACACACACACACACATATACACACAGACATACACACAAACACACACACACACATACACACATATACACATACAGTATATTCATACACACACACACATACATACACACACACACACACATATACACATACACACATGTGTGTATGTGTATATATTCATACACACACACACACACACACACACATACACACACACATACACACATATACACATACACACATATATTCATACACACACACATACACACACACACACACATATACACATACACACATATATTCATACACACACACACACATACACACATATACACATACACACATATATTCATACACACACACACACATATACACACACACACATACACTCTCACACACACACACACACACACACACACACACACACACACACACACACACACTCACTCACTCACTCACTCACTCACTGTCAGTGAGTCAGATTAAAGTCAGATCAGATCTTCATGCTTCAGTTCATTTATTTATTATATATTATAATATATTTGTATTTTTTTATTTTATTAATTTATCCAATTTGTATCCTGAACTTATTACAATTTTGTTTTATTTTGTCTAGTTGCATCTTATCATATCATAATCACATTTTTTATTTTATTATTTTATTTATATTTTATTTAATTTCCTTTGTAATATAATATCATTATATAAATGTTTTTATTTTATTTCATTTGATTATTTTATTAATTTATCAAATTTTTATCCTGAACTTTTTTACATTTTATTTTGTCCAGTTGCATCCTATATATATATTTTCTTCAAATGTGAACCACAAAAGCACAAGTTCAGACTGAGTCTCCTCGACTGCTCGGTTCAGTGTGATTGGTGTATCTGTATCTTCCACACGCCTGCAGTCGCGGGTCTGAGGCGCTCTTACCCACAGTGCACTGCTCCGGGCCAGTGTGAGGCGCACAGGGGCATGTTGTCCTTCAGTGATGATGATGTTTAATCTGAGCCGGATGATAGAACAGAGACAGATGAGGAGTTCCTGTGCTCGTCATCAATCACCCCTCGTGTTTATTAGTTATTACTCAGCCTGTGTGTGTGTGTGTGTGTGTGTGTTATTTATGAGCCGGTGCAGATCTCTCAAGCGCAGTGGCAGAAAGGTCAGTGTATAAGAGCGTTCTAGACTGGCCCGTGACGTGTGTGTGTGTGTGTGTGTGTGTGTGTGTGTGTGTGTGTGTGTGTGTGTGTGTGTGTGTGTGTGTGTGTGTGTGTGTGTGTGTGTGTGTGTGTGAGAGATGTTTGATCGAGGGCGAATCGGCCACTGGACGCCAGAGATGAGATTATAGACCTGGAGCATCAGAACCCATCGCTGGTCCGTTCATCACTGTCACACACACACACACACGCACACACACACGCCTGACCTTTACACTGACCCGACCCTGTTTACAGGAACAGCTCATTATGCATTTATTTTTATTTTATTAATTTAATCTGATTTCTGTCCATATTCAAAGTAATATATATATATTTTTTTTTAATGTAATTTAATCTTATTTTATTGGGTTATTGTTTTATGTCCATATTTAAAGTAATTTTTTATTTTTTTTAATTTTTTTTTAATGTAATTTAATCTTATTTTGTTATTGTTTCATATCCATATTTAATAGAATAGTTAATTTTATTATTTATTTTATCTAATTTAATCCTATTTTATTGGGTTATTGTTTTCTGTCCATATTTTATTTTATTTTTTTAATCTAATTTAGTCTTATTTTATTGGGTTATATCCATATTTAAGAGGAGTTTTTAGTATTTAAGTGTGTGTGTGTGTGTGTGTGTGTGTGAGAGTGTGTGTGTGTGTGTGTGTGTGTGTGTGTGTGTGTGTGTGTGTGTGTGTGTGTGAGAGTGTGTGTGTGTGTGTGTGTGTGTACTGTATGCTGAGTGCTGTTATCTGGCCGCTGTGAGATATGGAAATGATTTTCTCATGAGGAAATGCTGTTATTGACATCATCATACGCGCGGCCTCGCTGTAGCCTGCTATATTAATTCAAGTATGCAAATGCAATTGAATTTGATCCAGTTAATCTTGTCCTAATGCCGGCTGAAAGATGTGAGGGGCAATCAAATCTCTCTCAGGCCTTTCATTTGCATCAGAGTTTTTAAATAAAATTAGTCAATTTGTAATTATGTGACCCGGCCGGTAATTAGTTTATTCATCGCTGAAGTCAACTGCCCATTAGAGAGAGAGAAGAGAGAGAGAGAAGAGAGAGAGAGGGAGAGAGGGGTTATTTATTTATGTTTCTGTGCATTGGTAATGAAGACACTCGTAGCATCAATTTGTCTCTCATTTAATAACGTTCAGGGTCATGTGAGTGAGATCAGTCTCCTGATTGGATCGTTTGAACAGAACCGGCTTTCTTCATCTCCATCAGAGCTCAATCTGCTGAAAACTGCATGCAATAGTTCATAGCAGATGTGAGAGAAACTGTGGAAAAGACCTTTATCAGGTTCAGAAGAGATGAGAGGTTATGAATGTATGATAATCGGCAGCTGAAGAACTGAGTGAACGGTTGCTGTGTGTTTAATGTGATGTTTCTCTCTTCCTGCAGTCCAAGTGGTCCAGAAAAGGCTTCATCAGAACCCGGTGGACTCTGGGGGACTGGTGAGTCCTCGACCTCCCCAAACCAGATCATGAACCATCACAACACTGGATTCATTATTATAATCATGTGATGCACAACAACATGAGGGAGAGGGAATTTAGACACAACCACAGAACATGTGTTTGATACACTGCCTATTTTGCAGGTTTCCCACTTACAAAGCATGTAGAAGTCTGTAGTGTTTATCATAGGAACTCTTCAACTGTGAGTGACGGAATCTAAAACAAAAATCCAGAAAATCACATTGTATGATTTTTAAGTAATTCATTTGCATTTTATTGCATGACAGAAGTATTTGATACGTCAGAAAAGCAGAACTTAATATTTGGTACAGAAACCTGTGTTTGCAGTTACAGAGATCATGCGTCTCCTGTAGTTCTGGAGCAGGTCTGCACACACTGGGGATTCTGGCCCACTCCTCCACACACACCTTCTTCTCCACACACACCTTCTGGCCCACTCCTCCACACACACCTTCTGGCCCACTCCTCCACACACACCTTCTTCTCCACACACACCTTCTGGCCCACTCCTCCACACACACCTTCTCCTCCACACACACCTTCTGGCCCACTCCTCCACACACACCTTCTCCTCCACACACACCTTCTGGCCCACTCCTCCACACACACCTTCTCCTCCACACACACCTTCTTCAGATCCTCCAGGTTTGCACACACACTCCTCCACACACACCTTCTCCAGATCCTCCAGGTTTGCACACACACTCCTCCACACACACCTTCTCCAGATCCTCCAGGTTTGCACACACACTCCTCCACACACACCTTCTCCAGATCCTCCAGGTTTCGGGCTGTCGCTGGGCGATACGGACTCTCAGCTCCTCAACAGATCTTCTATTGGGTTCAGGTCTGGACACTGGCTAGGCCACTCCAGGAGCTCGAGATGCTTCTTACGGAGCCGCTCCTCAGTTGCCCTGGCTGTGTTTCGGGTCGTTGTCCTGCTGGGAGACCCATCGACCCGTCTTCAGTGCTCTTACTGAGGGAAGGATGTTGTTGGCCAAGATCTGGCGATACATGATCCATCCTCGCCTCAGTACGCTGCAGTCGTCCAGTCCCCTGTGCAGAAGAGCATCCCCAGAGAATGATGTCCACCTCCATGCTGCACGGTTGGGATGGTGTTCGTGGGGTTGTACTCATCCTCCTTCTTCCTCCAGACACGGCGAGTGGAGTTTAGACCAAAAAGCTCTATTTTTCAGACCACATGACCTTCTCCCATTCCTTCTCTGGATCATCCAGATGGTCATTGGCAGACTTCAGACGTGCCTGGACATGCACTGGCTTGAGCAGGGGGAACTTGCGTACGCGGCAGGACTTTAATCCATGACGGCGTAGTGTGTTACTAAAGGTGCGTTCACACTACAAGCGACAAAGCGACACGTTACCATTCATTTCAATGGGGAGCGGGCGTTTTCTGGCGACACGCTCAACCGCGGCCGTTGGCGACCTGATGGGGGGCGTGTCTGGCGACGCGACAAAGTTGAGATCTGTTTAACTTTATGCAAATGAAGAGCGACTTTCGGGAGCGACAACCAATAGGAGTGAAGTAAGTGGAGCGCGTGATCATCCGTCACTCTCTGACAGAGGCGAGCTGAACGAGAAGCTGATATTAGCCGTCAGAAACTGCTATAAGTTGTGATGTATCTCCGTGTGCATACAGTGTGTTCACAGCACTGACTCAGAGCCGGACTGGTTTCCTGAACACATATAGACGGTGTTTGCCCGTTTGCTGCAGTTAAATGGCCGCGATGGCTAAAAGCACTCAAAGTTTCTCGATCATCTTTAATATTATGCATGTTATACTGATTACATTTATATTTAGAATTTTCCTTCCAAAATATTAGTTTGTAGTGGCAAGAAAACGGATTTGTTGTCTACAACATGGAGAAACATCCGTGAGTGTCACTCACAAACATTACTAGGCAACCAGTAGCGGGAACGCCCACTAGCGACCTAACCGCCAGCCACTGGCGACCTGCAGCGACAGTCGCTTGTAGTGTGAACGTAGCTTAATGGTTTTCTGTGAGACTGTGGTCCCAGCTCTCTTCAGGTCATTGACCAGGTCCTGCCGTGTAGTTCTGGGGTAATCCCTCACCTTCCTCATGATCACTGATGCCCCACGAGGGGAGATCTTGCATGCTGCCCCAGACCGAGGGAGATTGACCGTCATCTTGAACTTCTTCCATTTTGTAATAATTGCGCCAACAGTTGTTGTCTTCTCCCCAAGCTGATGCCTATTGTCCTGTAGCCCATCCAGCCGTGTGCAGGTCTACAGTTTATCCCTGATGTCCTGACACAGCTCTCTGCTCTTGGCCACTGTGGAGAGGCTGGAGTCTGTTTGATCGAGTGTGTGGACAGGTGTCTGTTTGATCGAGTGTGTGGACAGTAGGGGTGGAGCCGAACCCGAATACGATATTCGGAAAGGCACAAATAACGTGTTTTTTACAAATACTTATTTCGAACAAATAGCCTACTTAAAAAAATATTTGTATTCGGGAATAGGAAAAACTTTATATCAAAAAGCTGCGTTTCCTCATGAGACCGCCGTGCACGACGCCCGGATGAGTGAGAGCGTGACGGACACAGGCTGCTCCACAGCAACAGAGAGCGAAAAAACACTCAACTCCATCACTATTTTTGTTGAATAGATGTTTGTACCTTAACTGGGTTCCTGAGGCAGTTTATAACTTTCGAGAAGCGATCGGGAGATTATTTCATTACGCTGCATTATTGACGTCTGCAGTAGTCGGGTGCTCTCATGCTCGCTCTGTTTACGTAACGTCAGCTGTTTAGCGCGGTATTTTAGACAATAGGCTGTTGACAGTAACGTTAACGTTCGGTTAAAAATGCTTGTGTAGTTGTGTCGAATTGTATGCACGTGTGGGAGTTATATGGTACGTTTAAGTTACTCTGTCTTTTGCAGACAGCAAGATGTAGGCTGTAGGCTTCATGATGTTCACAATGGTATTTGATTAGTTGTTGGTTTAACCACGGATGAGGTAATGGCTGTTATGTTATTTTCTTTTCAATGACGTTCCTTGTTTCATTGCTGGATTTATGGAAAAACATCAACCAATATTGCATATCCATAATTATTATAATGGATATAATTAAAGAATACTTACACTATAACGTAAATTAGAAGTGTAACGCAATTTATTCATTTTTTTACGCCTATTTTGAATTTTACTTGAATACAAATACAAATACTTTTCCCCCCTCAACAAATACAAATACAGATACAAATATCGGCTGCTTTGCACACCCCTAGTGGACAGGAGTCTGTTTGATAGAGTGTGTGGACAGGTGTCTGTTTGATTGAGTGTGTGGACAGGTGTCTGTTTGATTGAGTGTGTGGACAGGTGTCTGTTTGATTGAGTGTGTGGACAGGTGTCTGTTTGATCGAGTGTGTGGACAGGTGTCTGTTTGATTGAGTGTGTGGACAGGTGTCTGTTTGATTGAGTGTGTGGACAGGTGTCTGTTTGATTGAGTGTGTGGACAGGTGTCTGTTTGATCGAGTGTGTGGACAGGTGTCTGTTTGATCGAGTGTGTGGACAGGTGTCTGTTTGATTGAGTGTGTGGACAGGTGTCTGTTTGATTGAGTGTGTGGACAGGTGTCTGTTTGATTGAGTGTGTGGACAGGTGTCTGTTTGATCGAGTGTGTGGACAGGTGTCTGTTTGATTGAGTGTGTGGACAGGTGTCTGTTTGATTGAGTGTGTGGACAGGTGTCTGTTTGATCGAGTGTGTGGACAGGTGTCTGTTTGATTGAGTGTGTGGACAGGTGTCTGTTTGATTGAGTGTGTGGACAGGTGTCTGTTTGATTGAGTGTGTGGACAGGTGTCTGTTTGATTGAGTGTGTGGACAGGTGTCTGTTTGATTGAGTGTGTGGACAGGTGTCTGTTTGATCGAGTGTGTGGACAGGTGTCTGTTTGATTGAGTGTGTGGACAGGTGTCTGTTTGATTGAGTGTGTGGACAGGTGTCTGTTTGATTGAGTGTGTGGACAGGTGTCTGTTTGATTGAGTGTGTGGACGGGTGTCTGTTTGATTGAGTGTGTGGACAGGTGTCTGTTTGATTGAGTGTGTGGACAGGTGTCTGTTTGATTGAGTGTGTGGACGGGTGTCTGTTTGATCGAGTGTGTGGACAGGTGTCTGTTTGATTGAGTGTGTGGACAGGTGTCTGTTTGATCGAGTGTGTGGACAGGTGTCTGTTTGATTGAGTGTGTGGACAGGTGTCTGTTTGATTGAGTGTGTGGACAGGTGTCTGTTTGATCGAGTGTGTGGACAGGTGTCTTTTATACAGGTAACGAGTTAAAACAGGGGCAGTTAATACAGGTAATGAGTGGAGAACAGGAGGGCTTCTTACAGAAAAACTAACAGGTCTGTGAGAGCCGGATTCTTACTGGTTGGTAGGTGATCAAATACTTATGTCATGCAATAAAATGCAAATTAATTATTTAAAAATCATACACTGGGATTTTCTGGATTTTCCTTCTCTCACAGTTGAAGAGTACCTTTCAAATTTTCAATTGTGCTTCATGCTGTGGTCCCACTGTGTTTTCCAGCTAGTAGCTCCCAGCTACAGTTACCTTGTTTACAAAAGAAATGTAGGCGGAAAGTGTTCAAAGTTCTATTCCTCAATACCAGTAAGACTTACAGTGATTCTGACGGTTTAGGAACAAACCTTTCAAAAGAGACCAAAACCATAAATATGGTATTTTTTTAGACGTTTAAGGGCAAATTTTACTGAATCAACGAATCAAAACAATCAAAATAAAACGCTTATTAAAAATGTGATTTTTTTTTTCAAATTAAAATTAAATAAATACTTGAAAATAAAAACATTAAAAACTAAGCACTTACTAAAATATGATTTTTAAAATAAATTAAAATAAAATAATTATTTAAAAATAAATCCAATAAATTACATTTAAAATAAAGTCATTTAAAATAGAAAAATTCAAATAAAACACTTACTAAAAATTAATTACAAAAATAAAATAATTTTAAATAAAACGCTTACTAAATATGATTTATATTTTAAATATTTTAAATGAAAATATAATACATAATTTAACAGAAACAAAGTAAAGCACTTACTAAAATATAATTACAATTATTTAAAATAAAAACAATAAATATAAAAAACAAAAAATATATTTTTTGTTTTTTAAATAAAAATAAAATGTAACATTTAAACAGTTTTATTTTGACTGATTTAAAATCAAAACAGTTTAAATGTTTATTCGCTCCCCTGCATGTCATGTTACTATTAACTGATTAGAAAACCGTGAACGTGTGAATGTGTTGTTAAATTATTGAAATATTAACTTTAAATCTCACAGGGTTCATATGTAAGCTCAGAGGGGTTCGGATGACAAAATCAAAACCATCAAAGCGTTTAGGAAA